>NW_022690319.1:157682-265043 GCF_011630105.1 Anneissia japonica | reverse complement strand
GAAGCGAGGAAACAAATGCTGGGGGCCAGGGGGCCGCAAATGGCCCCCGGCCAAATTTTACAATATGGCTATATAAATGACCATCTTACTTGACCTCAGCCTGTTTGCTCTTAAATAATAATGCATAAATCAAGTGAAATTTCTATGGAATTAAAGAATAAAAATGAACAATATATTGTTTTATAGCAGTTTATTCATTATACAGAACATTTTAAACCATGATGAAAATATTTTATTTTGTATCTTAATACGAATTACAGTTAAATTTTAGAAACATGAATAACCAGGAATGGGATTGTACCTTAGCCATTGTGTTGCATCAAGAAGAGTGTGTAGAGAATACTGTGAGTTTGTATAAATGCCTGTGATTGCCAATATGTATAGGCCTACTGTACTGTAAACTAAAACTACACAATATAAATTAATCATGTCATGGGAGGGGGGCAGGCCATAATCTGGGAGGCTCTGGCACCCTCCCCCACCCTTTGGCTACGCCACTCTACATACAGTAACTAGCAAAAGATCATATATGTTTTCTGCTGCTGCTATAGCCCAGGGTCTAGCAGCGCTATCTGACGAACGGTGCTCTGTTTGCAACAGCCCAGGTTAGGCCGCTAAAAGTTCCCCCAAAAGTTGTGAGATGTTGGTGGCGATGTTTCAAAACAGACCCGATAAAATGGTGTATAGAGTGGGCTATAACATCTCAATGGCTTAAGAGGCAGGTGAAAGTTAACTATGCTGGGTCCAGAAACTGTCAAATTTACCAGTGTCACTCCCTGCAATAATCTGTTAGTGGGTGATAATTCTCCGCTCTTTTCCAATAACTATGCATCCATGCAGATGAACCGTATTATACAGTACACAGGAACAAATGTTTAAACATCCTTTGTGCAAGACGGTACAGTATAATCATTATTTTAAAGGGAAACAGTTTGATGGAAAAAAAGCCAGGTCTATATAATTTGTACAAACCTGTCCAGGTAGGACTGGTGCTAGCCACATATGACTTCCATCATTGGTATCATTGAAGCCATCTATGAGCTTATCAGGTGTTCTGCAGTCATCATCGACACCATCCAAGATGTTGACGCTTGGAGGGAATGCTGCAATGTCTGATTCATGCTAAGGCCAAACAACCAGAGATTAAATTTAAAGCAATACCTATAAACATCTGGCCCCTAAAAACATATATGATGTTAACAGAATTGTAGCTGTAGAAAACTAAGGGTGGGTGATCACATTTTAAGGGGTGGGTGGGTGATAACATTGCTAAACTCTGAATAACAAGAGTGGATTTTAAGGATGGAAAAGTGGGTTAATAAGGGTGGGTGGAGGGCCATGAAATTAGCTTCAGACTGGCTGGAAAACCTCAAGGTTGGGTGGCAGAGCCCACTTCCACACACCATAACTACATCCCTGTGTAAAGAAACATAATAATGATCTGGGCTTCCAAGTATTCTAGATATCGGTAAAGTTTCCTGTACATTCATGGACAATCAAATATCTCCCAGAAACTAAAATCTTCCACAAATTTGTATTTGC
Organism: Anneissia japonica; assembly: GCF_011630105.1. Lineage (NCBI taxonomy): Eukaryota > Metazoa > Echinodermata > Crinoidea > Comatulida > Comatulidae > Anneissia > Anneissia japonica. Next base: position 263,501 of record NW_022690319.1, on the reverse strand, counting down.
ATGTTTTTTCCACTGTATTATCAAATGCCTGCTGGAAGTCAGCTGATGATAGATATCACCACATACAGCTCTAACCACATCAGAAAAATTAAATAACAAATAAAATGCTAAATATGCAAATGTGTAAGGATACTATTTTCTGCGAGTGCAATCCTGGATCCACTGTTATCATAAAACTCTAATCCATTCAATCCAATGTAGTAAGGATCGCCCCAAGTAGCTAGCAACTGGAACTGAAAGACAACTGATAACAGAATGTTAAGGAAGATATACGGACACACAAAAACATCCAATGAAGTTAAAAACAATATTGTATATAATTTTTTTATCTTTCACAATCAAAGAGCATGTACATAACCTGCAAATTAAAAGAATGGAGTTTTATATACTTAAGTCAAAATTATATTTCAACAATGTTTCATGTGAATTATAAATTTATTTAGTTTATTTGATTGACAGAGTGCTTGGTTAACAGACTAATTTGCATAACATAAGGATACATCCACTTGGCATCAACATGGATACATATTCCTGGCTCGGTTCTTCCATCGCAACACGACTTTGCCTATCAAAAAGAGAAAATATTCCTTGTTTAAATTTGTGCCTCCACTAAAACGCTATGACAGCAGTTTGAGGGCAGCAAATAGCAATGTAATACTGAACAGTATTGCTAATATTACATGTTCAGGTAAGAACAAGCAAACTTAATACAATACTAGGTGACTGGCATGTATGCATCCTAACCAGCAAAAGCTTTTCTGTTGTTTTGTTTAGGTACAGTGGTGTATTATTCATACCTACCATTACTGAATGTGGAAGCATGTGGTGCAGTTTTAAAGCTGCCAGCTTTCAACAGAAAAATCAGGGGTTCGAGTCCGATAGAATCCATGTGTCTTTGTCCTCAGGGAATCTACGTTCCCTCTCTACACCCAGAAATACAACATGAGAATCTGAATATATACTGACAGAGGACCTCACTGGGATGCGTTAGTATAACATTTGGGTACTGGCAGGGTATAATGTAGCATGCAAAACTGATACTGTTGTATTACTATTATTATCATCACTTTAAATGACCACTGCCTCTCTTTTTGCATGCTTTAGTATGTTCTAATATCTCGTTGAACACAAGTTACCTGAGGGCTTCTGGGATACGTCTTTCAATCTGTCGGTGGCTGGATTCACTTTGCTTTGCTGTGAACAGGATCTCTTGTGCAAAGTCAAAGAAACAGTTGCCAGGGCCTTTGCGTATGAGGAAGCCCTCTGGAGGTGAGATTTGATGATTATCGAGAGAAACATGAAACACTTTGGCCTAAAGAAAAAAAGATAAAAATTAAAGGAATCTTGGCACTATTCAGTTTACCCAGGAAAGTATTCATAATATAGACAATTCAGATTCCTTATCACTGACTACTACTACTAGTAGATGAAAACATTGTCTCCAAGGAACATACCCCTCTGTATGTGTCCTCTGCAGTTTTATTGTAGTTCCATATCCGTAACCCTGAGATCTCCTTGTGTGAATCAAATTTTATTTCTAGAATATGGGCATCCCCATCGGTGAATGGAATCATCCACATGTGCTCATCCATGTCTGTTACATTTACGTTATCAATTAATCTGAAACAAAGGAAATAATGGTGAAATTTATCAATCTATCAATTAAAATATTACATTATAAAATATGATATGGCAGAGAGACCATTTTGTAACACCTAGAATCTCCTTTACAAAATTAGGAGTATTAAGCATTGGATTTTAAAAAGTCTTGAAATATAAGAATTTTCTTCGAAGGACCACAAAATATAAATATCCCCATTTCGAAATTAAATATGTTTATATTAAATATTGTTATTTAATGTTTCTTTGTCAACAATGGTGTATATAATATTGAAAAAATAGTAATAATAACAATAATAAAATAAATTATTTATACTCACTTATCTAATGTTCTATCATCTAAATCATATTCTGGAAGATCATTCAAATCTCGTGGGCAAGCCTGGAGCATGTCAAAAGTCAAAGGTATTGGGTCACCATTCTTATCCATGACCTCCAACCCTGTCAAACCCATGTAGTACTGATCGCCCCAGGTGGCAGTGAAATTGAGACGCAGATCTAAGTTAAATTTGGAAAAAAAAACAAATATTGATATTAAAATATTTTAAATTGATGATAAAAATATTTTGTATTAACATTTTTGATAAAAATATATCAAAATGGTATAATATGCCAATAGCAGTTAAAACATCTGGTACTCTTAAATTTGTAGTTCGGGCTCACACTGATATAAATAATGAAACTACTTCCAAAGGCAATAACAAATGTGACAACTTGATTTTAGACAACTAGGTAACCAACTTAATTCCATTTGCACATGGGCCTGGTATAATGTTCACGTAACAAATATACACTATCATCATCTCCCTTATAAATCACACATATTACATACAATAGGAAGCTCCAAAACAAGCCAGTCAATTTTTTTTAACCAGGTTTAGACAGGAATATTATTACTGTACGTACTTGATCCTTTCCATATCCCATTCGCAATAGGTGCTTTGGTATGAGCAGGGTGACTTTGAGCTTTAGGTGCTAGGCCTACAGCCTGCTGAACATCCACAGGATGCGGGGTGAGCGAGGGCTCAGAGTGGGAGGCTTCAACAGCCTCTGCTTGTTTCTGCTTCTTCCTGAATATTCTGGCCGTAGTCATGGGTCGGTTCTAATAAAAAAAAGATAGTTTACTTAAGCTCTTTCCAATTTGCCCATATATGGTTATGATGATGTCACATTACATCCATATATGTATATACAAAACAAACAAAACATTTGAAATATGAGTTACCTCTCCCACATCAGCTGTCCTAGGCCGATCCATGTGGGCATCCTCATCCAGGCTGGAACTGAACCAGTCCTCTTCCGCTACATACACTTCGTCATGTCTGGAGATCATTTCCAGGATCTCTTCATCAGTCGTGAAGAGGATGGTCTAGAAGTAGAGTAAATAAATGTTGAATTAGAAAATAATTAATTTAGCCCTCCATCTTGGACACAAGCCGACAAACATATCATTATTTTGGTATGAAGCTGTGTTTAAAACTCCTAAATACTATATGTAATGCTTTAAGAAAAAGTCAGAGCAGCAGAAGAACTTACATCACCAAATGAGTCTTGTTCAGAGGTTAAGTTTCCAGTTGCTCTATAATGCAAGAGATACATTATTATGACATGAAAATATAACTTGTTATAGATACAGATACATTGTTTTATTGTCAGAAAACACATGCACACACATAAAATAAAATCAATCCCTACTTTAAAATGGAAGATACAAAAAGACAATGCAATGTTAAAACTTGAATTATCAAAAACTGAACAATTACTGTCAAAAATGTGTATCTCATCACATAAAATTTCAATTTATATACTGCAAATGAAAATATATCAAACATACAATAAATAATTCAAAACTAATCGTGTACAATAAAAAACGTTTAAGTAAATCTTTAAACAGGGTAAAATTGTAAATTCAGGATTATAAAATGGAAGACAAAAAATGTAAATGGATTCGCTAAAACTGAACTTTAATCACGTTGAATTTGGTATCCCATAACATTGAATTTCAAATTATGTAAATGAAAGCATATCAAATATATAACAAAAAATCAAAGATTCTAGTTCATTAAAAACCATTTAATACATTCTTCAAAATATAAAAAATATATAAAAAATATTGTTATTATGTATACCTTGTGAAAACACACAATAAAGACTTATTAAAAACAATATCACAAAATAAAATATTGAGATCAGCTTTAAAAACTAATAAGTCACCTTTCTATTTCTCCTTTGAAAATGAAAGATTCATCCAGGGCTATTTCAATATTCTTAACTCCTCGGAAGGAATGAATTCGCGATTTGTTGTAATTCTGAAATAGATAAAAGAAAATTCACTATAAAACAGTTTTATAGTAATGATGGAGTTGTATCTTAAGATTCTCCCTTTTCAAATCATGGTTATAGTACATCATTATGAAAAAAAAACATTCCTTAATAAGACTTGGTCATATTATCCCAGCTTCCAACGTGAACATTATTATGAATAAATCATAGAATACATACCCAGATACGTATCATGGCTACCTTGGCCGGTGATTCAAACGTTAACATGATTGTGTGTTTATTGCCACTGCAGAATGGAGCTAACCACATGTTGGTGTCGTCACGTGTCCTGTTGATTCCATTGATGAGGTTTGTAACGACTCTCGGGTCATGTTCATATTCGTTTAGGATGTTAATATCAGCAGGATCAGCAGTTATCTACATTAAAGCAATCATATTTTTATATACTTTTAAACGGGTCTATTTAAAATATTCTGACCAACTAATCTTCAAATAATTTTCAAATACTCACTGAAGATATCTGAACTGGTTCTCCAGTACTCTGGAAGACTTCAATGCCATTTAATCCAACATAATGTCGATCACCCCACGTACTCTTGATATTGATAGTCAGATGTTGGCCAAACGGTAGCAGAGGAATTTCAAACTCATCACTAAATAAAATATCAGAAAGCGCTTATTTCCATTCATCTATATTATCATGCACCATAATTATCATTAGGATTATATTACATTACTATTATCATAATTATATATTATCAGGGGCGTTAGGCTGGTTTTGGCCTGAGGGGGTGCGAAAAATGAGAATAAAGAACTAAATCCCAGAATGCAGAATTAAATCCCTAATCCACTGAAAACTTGATGGTAATATTTAGTGTTTTAACGCACTTAGTAGAAGTAATTTGCTGCCTTGGTAAGGGGGGGGGGGAGTGTGTCTGCACGCCACACCCTAGCTTACTCCTATGATTATAATTCTCTATTAATCTTTATCATCATCTTCATTTTGATAGACATTCTTTTTATCTTACTTATGTTTTAATTAACTTTTCATATACACACCATTAAATAAATATATAAAACAAATAAACTAATAAATTAAAAACAATTTTCAAAATAAAATAAATAATTAATAAATAAATTATTGAATGAATGAATTAATAAATTATATATTAAGTACCTGCTATCATCTCTCTCTGTGGTGGTCTCCTTTCTTCCACTCAAAAGCTCATCCATTACATCTCCTGCAATTAAGCAACATGTTCAGTGATTAATGTCCCATATTGAATATTCATAAAGTAAGAGCCTGCATTCATCCGAAGTTTATTGAAAATACAAACATCCTGAGGTCTTAAGCTCTGTCCAGATTATCAAATTTTCTTTGACAAATAACTGTTGTATGCCCATATTTAGTCACGAAGTGCCTTTATATGGTCACGATGTGATGTCATCATGACCATATTTAGGCATATCCCATGTTTTTGTCAAATAAAATGTGATAGTATGGCCAGGGCTTTAATCATCTTAATTTGCTGTAATAAAAACGAAACTGATACATGAATTTCATTTCAGTCCACACTATATCACAGCAAAATAAAATGGGATTTGCATATAAATTCATTTTCTCACCTTCTGTCTCTAAATTCAGATTAGAAGATATCCGCCCCCGGTGTGATTTATCGAAGAAAGATAACGATGTCCATGATTTTTCTAGGCTCAGATCCTGCTGTTGCCGCCATCGACTCCTCCGACCATGTGTAATATGCTCTGATTCATCTTCATCCACGTCCTCTTTCAAAACTTTCATCCGCCATATTACGTCTTCATGGTCCTCAGCAATAGCAACTTAAAAAAAAACATGCAATGCGTAAGTTTCAGAATAACTTGATACAAAACTTTGTGAGTTTTTGGCCCATGTTTATCCCTGTACGCCGGGAATTTGCGAAACCTCAATATTTCTCAATCCTTGATTGGCGAGAAAAAGCATGACAAATTTCACATACTTTGTCTTTATTATAATGATGGCACTTACCAGGAAGGGCGTGTGAGCGTTTGAACAATGCATCATCCCCATCCTCAATCTCAGCACTACCACTGGAATAAAAAAAAAAGGATAAAATTTCAATTATTTATACATATAAATTATCAGAAACGTCCATATTTCAACTCAATGTCTATATTTCAACTCAATCTTTTTTTCTTTGTTGGTCAGCAGTGTTGTAACCTTTAAAAGGATTGTTGATCATGACCCATAATTTGAGAACCAGAGGTTAAAGGTTAGGCCCAGTGTATGTGTTTCATAAACTGAAAAGCCACTCAACCTATCCCACCTAAATTATTTACCTACCTTTCTTCCTTCTCATTTCCAGAAGTATCATCTGTAAAAAAATGGTAAAATTAGTTAATACCATTATGATTAGTTTGGGATTCAAATACTGAAGAAGGAAATGTTTGTTTAAATGTAAAACTAATTGAAATACCATTTGCAGTCAAAGACACAATTGGCGTATCTTTGCAATATGAAGGTTAACAATCAAAAGAGAAGCATAAATATAAAACGACTAAAAGAAACTTAAAATACAGAAACATTTAAACATCAAAAAAGATGCAAAAATCACTATAAAGTAAACATCTAGAATAAAGCGAAATTAAAACAGAAATGTACATTACGTAATTAAACATATAAAATATGGAAACAAGATCAAAGGAGGCAGCAAAAACGTTCATTGCTTAAAACACCTAAAATACAGAACAACAGTGAAGCTGGAATAATTAAAGTCAACTTGTTTGGTTCATTTTACAGATATAATTTTTAGGCCTTGGGTGTAAATGTAAGAAATGGCATGAGGCTATCAAAATACCTAGAAGCTTAAATATTTCAATCAATCAATCAATCAATCAATCAATCAATCAATCAATCAATCAATCAATGTATTCTCTTTCTTGTCTTTCTGTACCAAAACTTCACTTAAAACTTGTTACCTTTAAAAAAAAAAATTAAAAAATAAAAAATACATATATAATCAAGAGATATTTACCTAATGGCCCAAACCATGGAGGCCTTTTCTTTACTTTATTCTTTCTTTCCTTTGAATTCTTCTGAGATCTATACAATAGAAAGTGAGTAAAATGAATTATGTATATAAGATGTTGAATAATATTTAATAAAAATATAAAGTAATTTTAATCTTATTTAAAAACTATAGTATTTACAACTTGAAATACAAACAGATGTCAATCAGTAAATCAATCAATCAGTCAATCAATCAATCAATCAATCAATGTATGCAGCAATTATGTAATTATCTTTTGTCTTTCTGCACAAAAAAATGACTGATTTGCTAAACATTCACATAAAAGTTGTTACTTTTTCTAAAAAGGAAAAATATTTAAAAATTAAAACAAAAAATATAATCTATTTTCTACGTAACTGAAAGTGAATAAAATGAATTATTTATATAAGATGTTAAATGATATTTAATAAAAATAAAAATTTCATTTAATCTGATTTAAAAACTATATTATTAATAACTTGAAAAACAGGTAGACATATGGATGTAAATGGACAGATGACAGAAGAACATGAACAACAATGACTCACACATTAGCAATGGGAGGATGGGGAGGTTTTAACCATAAATGATTACTGGATGATCTGTGAAGACAGAAATGTTCAATGTAAAAGACAGAAGCTATACCACAAAGTATTACATTTACACAACATAAGGACATCATGAACTGGGTTAGAATGTTCAATTTTCTATTATAAAATATTCACTTTTGGTTAGAACAGTAAAGATCTACTCCAACATAACTGGCATGGTTAACTAACATGACTACTATTTCTTTGTTATTTACTGGAATTGATGTAGCATGAATGCTTCATCAGTCATCATCTGGATTGATGGCAGCATTAGATGATGGCAAGGTTCTTTTTTCTGTTTCACTTCAGATTTACTTCAACATACAGTAATTGGGCAATGTTAAATAACATGACTGCACAAAGCATTACCAGTATTTACTACTATTCTTACTTTGTTATTGACTGGATTTGCTGCAGCATGGATGCTTCATCAGAGTCATCATCAGATGGTGGCAAGGTTCCTTTTCCAGGTGGATTTGAGGTTTCTGCTGGACTGTTATCAAATCTTGCTGCAATTCCTTGTCCGTGCATTCTTGGTGAATCCTTGAGATGGGATGCCTTACTTAAAGATGCTAATAATAACCAGATAAAATTAAAAAATATTGACAAAATGTTTGCACTGTTAGCTTAAATCTCAGTATATATGATGAACATATTTTAATAAAACTTTATTCCGGTACAACGTACCTTTAGCATCATACGATGATTTAGTCGATGCAAATATTGTGACAGAACTGTCAACTGTTGGTATATCCAGTCCATCTGTTGAGTGGTTCATCACTCTGGTTTCTGACCTGAAGAATGAACCAGAAGATCCTCTGGCAGTTTCATCAAAGTACTCATTAGGACTTGACTCAATGTTAATGCTTCTGCTAAAAGAAGAACTTATCTGGCATGGCGAATGTGATCGCTTTGGTTCAATCTCTTTATCAGGTTTATAAAATTGTTCTTCAGAATTTCTTACTTTGTTTTGAACTACTGATGTCATGTTCTCTTTAGAGTTCTTTGACTTGGTAAAAGATTCTGGACTCTCAGAGACTTCTCCTGGATGTTTTTCAACAATATGTGTCTTACTTCGAATTAAAGAGCTTTTAATAACTCCTCTTGAGGCAGTCTCTGGGAATAGCTGCTTATCAATTTCCATGGCCACATTTTCAGTTTCTGAAGAGCTAATGGTCCTACTGCTACTACAAAGAGCAGCAGATGTGACTGGTATACAGGTACTATAATCAAACACCTGGTTTCCACAACCTTTGTCAATAGTACCAACCCAAATCAGTTTACCATTGAAAAACACCTTGATGTCTTTAACACCAATGCTAAGTACCTAGAAAAAAAACCCAAAATTGATTGATGATTTTTGGTAAAAGAAAAATATTTATAAATTTTCCTGCTTTCAAACTTACAAAATAATTGGGAAAAATGAATCAAACAGGACAAAAATAAACACAAATACCCCCACTGCCTAAAAAAGTACATAATATATATTTTATGGCATCATGTACTACCTATACCAAAACAGAAGATGCACAGTTGTCCAAAAATCTTGTGACATCAAGCAGAAGAGACTAAAGAGGACTGAAACACCAGAATGGAGGTGATGGTCATGACTAAAAAGATGACAATGATGATGATGATGACGACAACGATGATAAAAAATATTGACAATGACAATATTGACTATGATGACAATGACGATGGAAATCCTTATTATAACGTTTACTATTATTGTCTATGTTTTTTTAACTATAAGCAAGCATACACTAACAATTTGGAGTACAATAGTTACCTCATGATTGCTACCTTCAATTACCCAACTCTGATGTTAAAGCAAAAATTATAAAGAAAAAAAATATATAAATGAACAAAACAAAAGAAACTGTAGTAATAATTCAGAAAAATAAACAAATATTTTAATAACAGAGCCACTATATCTTTAAATGTAAGAAGAGCAAGCTAACTTAAGGTGGAAAAATGAATAAACTTCTAAAAACCAAAGAAAGTATATCTTCAAGCTCTTTAAATAAATTACTTACATTTAAGTTCTTATTGTAGTTCCATATTTTCATTTTGCTTATTGCACTTGAGTTCACTATGAACTTTAACCTCACTACATGACCAGGTGTAAAAGTGTAACTCCACATATTTCTGTCTTTTGTTGTCTGAAAAAAAAATACGAAAATGTATAAGACCTTTAATGAAAGTTCTACTAAGGCTTCTCTGTTATATAATGTAATGAGAACTGACAGAAAGAGGGAATGCAAAATGTTAGGTCATTTCCAACTGTGGGATGAAATATAAAATATTTTAAATAGATAATATAAGCTTTATCAATTTGTTCGTATGGAAGATTCCCCAGCCAATCCTTGCAAAAAAAATGTATTCTGGACCTACGGCCCTGAATCCCACTCCTACACCGCATTGTATAAATCTTAGATCCTCCAAAAACCTTTAATGCTCACCTTTGTCTTGCCATTAGTTAGGTTGCTAGGGTCCCCAACCTCGCCTTCAACACCACCAACCAGACTCACTGTGTCAGCTGCCATGCTGATCTTCTTGCCATCATTACTAAAGAACTGAACCTCGGTGAGGCCTAGTCTAGAGGCATGTCCCCAGTTAGAGATTAACTCCAGAACAACTTCTGTTGAACCAGTTTGTGGTTTCATGGATGGTAATTCTTGGGGACTGTTTGTCTGTAAATCATAGTATTCATTGACAATAAAATGAAACCAAAATGATGAATTATGTAGAGGTAGTAAACCTTTGAAAAATAAATTTTTGTGTGTTTATGATGATGATGATGATAGTGTTGATAATAATGACAACAATGATGATAAAAATGACAATGGTTATAACTATGATGATAACAACAATGACAATAATGATGATAATGAATGACATGACTTAGATTTTTCCTTAATGATATTCAGGAAAATGATGAAAATGATAATAACAATGATGATGATGATGATGATTCTGCTGATGATAATGATTACCATGATGATGATCACCACCATAATGGTGATGATGATGATAATACTGATCATGATGATAACAATGATTAAGTTCATAATCATGATGAAGTTGATGATAATGACAAAGAAATGATGACGATGGTGATAAGGACGATCACGATGATGGTGATAGCAATAACAATAATGATCATGATGACAAAGTTATTGACATGTGTCATCCTTACCTCTGCTCTAGGTGTTAACATATCTGACACTGTGTTGCTAGTTGATGCAGTATCAACTCCACTATCGTCAGGCATCTGGTAGCCATGAGGACTACTAGACGACTTTTCGATGTCTGTCAAAACTCTGAGAAACTTCCTCTGAGACCTGAGAAAAAAAAAAACCAGTTAAACGCATCTATACTTAATATAATTAAAACCAAACAAATATATGGTTTGTTTATTATTAACTTTTGGAGGGTTGTACATAATACCAATGATGATTTACTAATTAAAATAATAGGGCATGAAAAATTCATCATGCCAATTACAAGTACACAACATATGAGGCATGTCATCGCAAACAGTGTAACGTTGCAATATTATACTGAGATAAAATGGGTTTAATGATAACCACACCCTAGGTAAAAATCTCACTAAAGGAAGTTAAGTAACTACAGATAAAATTTTTTGTTGTTACTTACTTTTCATCCATACACTTCACCTTATCAACAACATAAGCTAACTTATCGATATCAAATTTTGTTGATGTCTGCACCTCCTCTGATGGTAAACTGCCATCATGCTGCATTACAACTCCTGCTGTTACAGTTTGAGGGCGCTTTTCAGTTGCAGTTTCCCTTACCTCATCCTATTGTTAAAGAAATTGCATCATTAAGATTATATTCATAAAAGCCTTGAAATATATACTGGTTACTATGGAGAACCACACTGGTACATCATAGTGCTCAGCAATTACCTACCAAGCGGTCATTACTGCTGAATGCCCCACAGCTACAGACTTAAAAGCCATTTTATGTATTCTGATTAAAAACATTAAAAATCACCATACAAATATACAATATTAATTAAATTTAATATAGGTATGCAAGGCACAAATGCAGGTAAATATATTTTGATATAAATATGTTACAAAGGTACGTAAGTTGAAAAGCTATGGAGACTGTCTTAGCCTCTAGGAAGAACTCTGCCGCATTCAAGGCTTGAAAACAACTGCTCACTCACAAATTGTCACATTGTTTTGTGACATCAGCGAGGCAGTATTCTAACTGCCAAGATACGGAGCCCTCAATTCTCTTTAAGATTTACTATAAAAACAGCAAATACTAACCATCCTTTGACCTGTAGGTGGCGCACTTTTAGCACCATTATCCAAGTTCCTAACCAGAGCCTCATTCTCAGCTTTCATTGCAGCCATGATGGATGATGCATCTTCCACGCTGTCTCCTTCAGGACTCCTCTGTTTCCTCTTGGCAGCCGACAGGGGCCTAGCCTTCCGCCTTGGAGACACTGTAACAAAGGGACAAAAGGTAAATTCTGATATGGTTTTTGGTACTCAGAATATATTCATCAACATACCAGCAACATTGATATGTGTATGTGATTGGCCAACTTGGAATGGGGTCAAGACCACCAATACCAATTCCAGTTGGATTTATCAAATTGTTACTGTATGTTTTACAATATCAAATTTCACCCATATGAAATAAAATAAAGATAAAATAATGAACCATAGTCAATCTTATTACCTGTTTCAAACTCATCTAAAATAGGTCTCGTCTTTTCCTGCTGTTTCCTTCGCTGCGATCCTTTCATTTCCACCGATTCCGAACCACACTTTCTCCTGAAAAATTGACATTAACAACTATAATAAAATGGCCAATTCACAGCTAAACTTGAGATTTGGTTGATTATATGATTGTGTGATTGTGATAATGATGAGGTGCTTGTGATGATAATGATGAAGGAATGTTGTGATTGTCTTGATTATGGTAATGGAATATTATAATTGTAATAATGACATTCTTACGTGCTCTTGAAAATATATTAACTTCATCTTGATTTAAGAATAAAACCAAGTAATGAATAAGAATAATACACTTACTTTGCTGATAAGTCTGTCACTTGTTGTTTTAATCCTAAAAAGAAATATTCAACTCACTATTAAAGTTTCCACTGTAAAAATGTCCATATATAAATAAAATATTATATGCATAGGCTAGTATTTATAGCTTTCAGATAAAAAATAACAAACATACCCTTTTTTGGGTCATCAAACTCGAGGACTATCGTATCACCAGGCATGAGGGCCGAGTATTGGTTGGCCCTGCCCACATCTAGACTGTCAGCAACATCTATCTCCTCCTCAATTTCATCCTCTGATTTATCATCTTCTAGGGGCTGAAAAAGATGCGGGAGATTTATTGGGTAAAAGTGAGTTGCAAGAGGTTAGTGCAGTGCAACATTCGTTAAACTGGTTTTAGTTGAATTTGAAAGGAAAATGCTGTAGGTACTTGAAAAGGGAGCGGCATACACAATTTGGCAAGACTCATGATATTCACACTAAGCTATAAGGATTCCTGGTTCAAATCCTTTTAGTACTTTTCTTGTGTATCAGATACGGGGCTTAGGCAAGCCTTTTTATACCTTGTTTCGCGAACTTATTTTTTTTCGTCATAGGAGGAATGAAAAAAAAAATTAATTTTTCTTATTTAGCAAATGCTTTTGCCAAAAAAATCTAGATGGAGGAGGGTAAATATTTGATTTTATTGTTTAATGTGAACAGTGTAGTAATGGGATGGTTAAATGCTTTAAATATACAACTAGGAAGAAACATACATATTGTATTATTGAAGATTTTAAGGCAGTGGTGGGCATAATAAATTAAAGAAATTTTCATTTTTTTGTGGCGGCGGTTGCGCTAATTGGTATACAAATAGTCTCGCCTAATATAAGTTAATACAGCATCTATTGATTTTATATTCAAATCATCTTCATAGTCAATGAACCATGCAGCTTTCCATTGCTACAGATAAAGTACAGAAAATATAATAGGCATTCCAAGATAAACATGGGTAAAATTAAGTATTACCAATGCTTTTAAACTGGCTAATAAGAAGGTGCAACTGAGTTGGAACTTACCTTTCGTGATAAACTCTTCCTGATGTCATTGTTCATTTCTAGACTCCGCCTTAAGGTCTGTAAGATGTAAATTTAACATGAAGGTACATTAGAGGACATCAGCTATGTTTCAATCTATGTCATTACTATAAAAATAATTAATAATTCATTTAAATTATGGTTTATATTAGTCAAAGGAGCAATAACCAAAACAGTAAAGCCAAATGCCTTATGTATAGTAAAGTAATCTGAAACTTAATGACTGACAAAATTACCACAAAGTAAAATAAAAGCTTTTCTTCAAAGGCAAAACAATCTGTCAAATATTTCAAATGAATAAAAAGACGAACAAGTAGTATTGGTTTGTTACCATTGTCCTTTGACCTGCTTTCTTTCATATACCATAATTCATGAGTAATTCTCAATTTTTCTGATTCCTCTATAAAAATAATAGTGTCTCACCTTTACTTCCTCAAAACTAAGAATCAGTTGTTCATTGATACCATTATCCTCAGGTTCAGAATCACACTCAGAATTTGCTGCCCTCAATGGTTGATTAAAACCCTTACTGTCGATTTCCAAATCACTGTCACCATCTGATGGTCCTTCTAGAATCATGGTAAGGCTCTCAGCTAACTGTAATATAAACCAGTCAAAATTGAATAAATAGTTGAATAAAGATATAATTATTAATGCTAAGTTTATTACTCTTTGAAAGCATCTTAGCTAAGCCGGCTAATCTGGTGGTAGCCACTGTGTGTGTGCTGAACCGTAGAGATCTCTAGGTCCCCGGTTCAATTCCCATCGCTGCTTCTCATTGTGTTGCAACTGGAGAGCTGAAATACAAGTTACAATAGCACACCGTCTTTTGGATGAGACGTTAAAGCCGTTGGTCCCGTGTGCATTTATGGCCTATGTGCACGTTAAAGAACGCAGAACACTCTTCGGGAAAGAGTAGGGGATTGTCTCCTGGTGTACTGCCCAATCACCACCAGAAGGACCCCACTGGAAATAAGTCTTCTTCTAGATTTTCGAGGGCTATCCTTGGTGTTTACATCAAATAAATCCAATCCAATCCACTCTGTGGTAAACAATGCAAGTCTCCTTTTTTACACATCTACCAAGGACATTACTCCTAAAGTATACGATAGCTCTTTGATCTATAAATGTGAATGCCCTGGCTGTAATAACAGTTACATAGGAAAGATGGATAGATAAATTAAGACAAGAGTAAATGAGCATGCTCTCTAAATCAGACAGCAGTATTCATGAGCAAATAAAACAATGTGAGGGGTTTAACCATATCATGGAAATCAACAATATTTTCCTGCAAAATGTTAACATTTCATCAAGAAAACTTTAATAATAGATAATACCTTAATTCTGTGTTGCTCACTACACTGGTCAACAAATTTAATGATGGAGGCTTTGGCTATTAGGCATTTCAAGCCTGTATTAAACACTGGGTTAAGACCATCTATAGAACTTTCATTCTTAATTCTGAAATTTTGTTTATCACATTTACTTTGTAAGCATTGTTTACTGTTAAATATATTTCACTGGAATTATCTTATTGTTTATTTCATTTCATGAGACCCTAATTCATCTAGCATTCCCAGGCTTTTCTATACTTTTGTTGTTTATTCTTGTAAGCATTTTCTATTCTACTGTTAAGTATTTTTCACTGGAATTATCTTATTGTTTATTTCATTTCATGAGATTCTAATTCATCTAGCATTCCCAGGCTTCTATACTTTTGTTGTTTATTCACTGTTATTCATGAAAATGATTGATCTACTTTAATGTATTAAGACACACTTCATTTTTAATTACCTCATTTTAATTACCTACCTACCAGTCAGTATCATGCATTGCAATTAATTGGCCAGTTTTAATTTTGTTTTTAATCTGATTAGTCTGTTTTTATTTACTTTTGTTTATAAATACTTCCGTAAATATATATAGATGGGTGAGATTTTCTCATCAGTATTCTTGAAAAAGGTCAAATAGATCGAAAAGTTGAATCTCAAAATGTCTGTCCTTTTTGGAGTTACTGTCTTTTTGTATTATTTACAGACTAATTAGTGGATCCTCTGGACTTTGAATAAAACAGGTATATAATGTTTCTCTGGCATCCTTTTCTTAAGGCCAAAAAACTCTCTGGCTTTTAAAAAATTGTGATGATGAAATTATATTTTTTGTCTATTAGACTTTCTACACTATGATTTCTCTGCATTTTATTTTTATTTTATTAATTTCGGCAACAAAAGTGACAAAGACACAATACAAACTTAAATGCACCATGGAGTGGCAAAAGAGGTCAGAGAACTTCTGTCGCTAAGAGGTGTACCATATTCACTTCGATATTTGTATTCCTACCTGTTTATGGTCATCGTCATCACTGTCAGTTCTTTCACATTCTTCATCTTCAAAATCGTCTTCATAGGCAATTCCATCTAAGGATAAAATAAATATATTTTTGAGATGTAAAAGTGTTCTTTATAAGTGTACGTCTTTATATGGGTACTGTATACAAGATGTGGGGAATTGTGGGACACCGTTGTGGAGCAGTGAATTTTCATCGTAAATCTTTTGTACTGTAATACATGTATGGTACGTTATTTGTGAGATGCGAGAAATTGTAGTTCAGTTGAGAGCACTCAATGCGAAGCTTATCAATGCGCTTTTTAACCACACACACACACTCACACACACTAAAGGAGCAAGAGATTGGGAGAAGAGGCCAATGAAAGAAAAAGATGAGTTTTGAGTAAAGCCTTGAAGTTGTCTAGCATGGAAGCTTGCTTGATGTATGGGCAGTTCATTCCACTGCATGGAAGAATCGAAGGAAAATGATCTTTACCCATGATAGAGTATTGACCTTTGGAATTATGAGTAAGTACGTAATTTCCATGAAGGATTATGAATTAAAATATTAAGTTGCCTTATGTAAGTTTATAATGCAAGATCAGTGAGATTCAGTGGAAATGGTACTCAAAAATATAAGCCATGATGCTTTAGTACAACTGAGAATGCCATCACATGATACATAATGAGACAGAGGTTCAGTCAATTGAAGAGAAATCTCATACATCTTCCAATGGCAATGTGAGATATATGATGAGATTTGCAGTCCAGCATTGTTTGTGATTTCCAGTCTAAAAATAATGCAAAATTAAAAGATTTTACATTTGAAATTTGCTACCCATATACAGTGGCGTCACACACGGGCGCTGACGGGGGGTAGAGCGCCAGTTCCCCCAGGCACGAGGGGCCCCAACTTAGTTTAAAAAAAAATTATAATATAAACTATAATACCGAAACAATTTTAAACAATAAAACTGGGTTCTGATGTTTGATTCTGTGATCAATCAGCTTTGCATTGTATGTACATTATTAAAAAAGGTTTTGTTTCTCACATACATAGAGTACATATGCCTACTGTAGGCCTATACCAGTTCTGAAAGTTGGCCTATGCAATCTATGTTCTCTGACAACGCAGTTAACAATTCATAAATGCCATAAGCTCTGACCGCGAGGGGCCTTCACCCCCCTGGACCCAAACCTGGGCCCTGCGCGGCCCTCAGAGTCTGTTTGATTGCTCTGCTCGCAAACTTAAGGCTCACTTCGCTCGCTTATTAGGGCCCCCAGCAACAATCACCGCCAGGGCCCCACTAACTCTGTGACACCACTGCCCATATATGGGAATGCTGATGTCATATCTCACCTTTATGGACTAAGCATAGGTATATCATCACATAAAACTTGATAGCATAGACAAAAGTAAAGAGTGTAATAAAAGTGGTTGTTATGCTACAGTATTTGCCATAACACTTACCTTTTGTCCTGGAATGAACTTTTCCCCCCTTGCTTGTCTTGACATCAATAGATTCCTATCATAAAATTAAATAAAAAAAAATAAAAAAAGAATTTATACAGTTTGGTGAGTACCAAGTAAATATTTTTACTCTATCATCTGCATTTGTAAAGATGGATTAAAGAAACATAACTATAAATAAAACATACTGCACTGCATTGATTTTAAAATCATGGATTACATTAATAATATGTATACAAAACAAACTTTGGTTTTAGAGCCAAGTTGATAGAAATATTGCTAAATAGTATAATACTACAGATGGATAAGAAACATAACTATAAATAAAACATACTGCACTGCATTGATTTTAAAATCATGGATTACATTAATAATATGTATACAAAACAAACTTTGGTTTTAGAGCCGAGTTGATAGAAATATTGCTAAATAGTATAATACTGGGATAACTGAGCACCTGAAAAACATCTATTATATTACATACAGTGGTTATAAATTTTACAGACATCGATACAAAAGATTACTTTATACAAAATAAACTTTGGTTTATAAGTGAATTTGATAGAAATATTGCTTCGAAAGCATAAAACCAGGGTTATTAAGCAAGTGATTGACATCTGTGGATATAAAATATTACTTAATAAACAAATTAAAATTAATAGAAATATTGCTTGGTGAGTAAATTACTGGGAAAATTGAACACCTCGTTGGCATAGAACAGACATCTTTAATATTGCAATGAAATTATTCCACTCTGCTTTTGGCAAGAAAAATAGGAAACCAGTTTTTTACATAAAAATCTGTTAATCTGGGGATATTCTCCGACCACTGCTCATCTCTGACAATGTCCCCCAGTATCAATGTCTCTTTTAGGGTGTGAACTGCAAACACACATTTTTTCCTGTCCATAAGGTACAACTAGCCCTGTCTCCCATATTAATAATTGTGGGTTTTCTTTAAGGTAACCTTTCCATTGGCATGGCATCATGTATCAAAAAGTTTGCATGTTTATTATTAATCAGTTCATCAATTGCTTCCTCCTCTCCAGTATATGGGCACTTGATTTCTAATATAGTGTCATTGTCTATAATACCATCTAGTGACGCCCCAATTATGCCTGATGTGTGTAGCCACAGTCCAGTTTGGGTTACTTTCATACCTAATGCCCTTTATATCTGCTGCAGCGCATCATCTTTATGGTCGATTCCCCATTGAATGGCTTTGACACCGGATAAATCCCTTGGATTTGACAGTGAATCTACTAGCGATGGCGTTGCTTTTCTTGCTGACAATACTTTCCCGAAATTGCTTGCAGTTTGAATTGGTAGCTTCACTTTTTCTTCAATTGTTTCCGGAAGTAACATCCAATAAATGTGGTGAACATGCCCAATCTTTAAGTCCTGAGACCTTAGCTTCCCTGTCATCAGCATTAGTGCTGCGTTTCTGAGGTGTGTACTTTTTTTCAGCCGGAAAAATTTCCTGAATGCTCTTTGTTCTCTCTACTTTCACCTTTGGTTTGTTCCATTCATATGGTATGTCTGTGCCTGAAACGTTCTGTGCCCACAAATCTAACGTTGCAGAATGCGAACATGGTTAATTGTGACCAGCCTGTTGGGGTTAATGAATTAAATACTAGCTAGGCCTAGCTAATCCCATATCAACTAGCTTAACTCTATGCTAAAAATGAAAAAATATAGTCTGAAAAACACCCTGGCGTAGGCATAGGTTGGTTGATCAGGCACGCTGTAGCCTAACAAAATGTGCCATGCTCAAAACTTGTAAAATTATGGATTGTGATACAGAATTTAACATTTCAATGTTTTCAAGCAATAGATTAATTATTAATTGAATTAATAATCATAGTTAGTAATGTATACATCGCTTTGTACATTTATCTAAATTATTATTACTTTGGATACAGCTCACCGATCGATTCTAGAAAAACCGTAAAAAGGCCACATCGCTTGCAATATTAGAATGCTATTTTTTATAACCTCTGAATGGAAAATGAAGGTAATTAACTTAATAGCAAATATGATTAACAGATTATTCAAAATCAGTAACGTCGTAAAATAATAAGGGATAAATTAATACAAATGACTGCAAATACAATATTAGCAGGGAAACCTAGAACAGCTTGTGAACTGTGATAGAACAGAACAAAATGGCCGACCAAGGTTTGATTGGCCCCCAGAAAAGCCGGTCGCTCGGAAACAAGATGCCATGACATTTTCTCCCTATACTACTTAACATTTGTTGATCCCCACAGACAAAAACAAAAAGTTATTTCTGGTAAAATTATCTTCATTCCTGATGATCTTTGAATAAAGAATGAATATCAATTTACCTATGGCTTCTCTTAGTCCTTTTGGAGTCTACATGACCATATATTAACTAAATTTATATTGGTGATGTGATCTGAAGTTGTTCTTGATAAAATTTAATGATTTATTCCCTTTGATTTGTTTATTCAATTTTACGGCACATTTTACACCACCATCTGCATTTGTACAAATCGATACTACTGTACTTAACAGCTGTTCATCCCCAGGCAGAAGCATAATGAACAATACTGACCATGCTTTTAAAGCAAACAGACGAAGGGCCCCAAATTTGGTATTTAATGGTAACAGTTTGGAGAAAAATATTTAACTCTATAAGTTGTAAATAAAAGAGAATAAAAGTGTTGTATTTGCAACAGACACATACCCTTGGTGAATGTAGGACAAAAAACACTGTGGAAGTGACAATGTAACCTATCCTATTGTTGAGCTACCAAGCCCACCCAACATTTACCACACTACCCACCACACTTAAACAATGGTGTCCAGTGTGGTGGTTTTTGTCTGGGTGGTTATTGTCCAGAGTGGTCTTTGTCCGATTTTCACTCTTGGTGCTATCTCAAGATAGAAAATAGAGTAAAAAACAACAGGAGAGAAACAAAACAATGTGTGGTATTAAGAACGTTGTTTGTTTGTACCTTCAACCAATTACGTCTTTGTGTTTTTGTAGGAGCTGTTTTTGCTCGGTCCTTTACTTCCGTTGTTATAGCATTTGAGTCCAGTACGTTAAGGTCATGGTGTCCTATGAAATGCCTTCGTGGAAGATCTGTTTATACAAAACAAAACCAATACTTAGATGAGTAGGCACTGTGTTAAAATAATATAAAACTGACAAAAAAATATTTGTCATCATTTTATAATAACCAAATACAGTATCATTTTATAATTATTATTATTACCATTATCCTTATTATTATTATCACTATCATTACCACTAAATTTTGGAATATTAATTTTTAAGTTTCTTTTTTGCAGTAAGCTTTTGGCTTTGGGGTTTCAGGCTTCAATTCCCATACCAAGGTACTACTACTACTACCCCCCCCCCCCCACATCATCTGTTTCCATCCATTATCCTTTATTCCAATATCCTACAGCCCTTCAACTTCTTACCTCCCCTCCCTCTCACCACCACCCTACACAAATTAAAAGCTTACCTCCTGCAGTCTTTGGTTTAACTGCTGTTGGACGGCGTGGTGAGAACTGTTTGACTCTTGTAGCGCCTAAGTTTTTGTTGGCACCATTAACATACACAGCAAACCCTTGTTCTTTCCTTTCCAAGTCGATCTGCTTCTCATCTTTTTCTTTGAGTTTCTTGAAAAGCCTTATAATTTAGAGAAATGCACAAAATCCATTTTAAAAAATAATCTTTAATAATCTCTTTTAAAAAATTAAACACAGACATGAATCAGAAACAGAATGCAGAATAATAGGAGAGAATAAGAGAGGATTAACAAGACGTAAGAAAGGGTGTCATATGTTTGGACAAAATACAAAACTAAATCCTCTAGATGACGGAGAAGAGTGATTCTGTTTTTGGGTTTGTGAAAACCAAACAAGCACATTTATTATATCTCAGAGTTAAAGATTGTTTAATAGTATTCCATACTACACAGGACAAAAGAAGTGGACATTCTATCTCGATGTACGATGAAAAATAAAAGTTAACATATCTTATCTTCCTGAATGGAAAGAGGTTGCTTGTATGAAGCGTTTTTCAAAAACTGAAAGGTCCACTGATTAATATCAGATAAGATATTCCTGATGATGACATAATTAATCCCGACACGATGGCGCGCATTTCCATATTTGGAGTATGTATTATACTATCTTTTGCTTGTATGACATACAAATGCATGACATTATTAAATTATTGTACCTGTTCCTCTGCTGCAGTAGAAGTAGATGTTCATCATATCGTGGGTTACTTTCAACTTTCACTGCAGCAACCTTAAAAAAATAATTACATTAATTTATTTAATATGATATTGGGTACAAAAGACAGCAAAAGCATTGCCCAGTAAAGGAAAGCACGACTTCTGCTGAAAGGTATATATTTTTAATGATAAAAACATACAACATAAAAAAGGTGGTAAAATTCTACACACTATACATTCTTCGCAACCTTAAAAAAATAATTACATTAATTTATTTAATAGGATATTGGGTACAAAAGACAGCACAGGGGCGTACGGTGAAAAATCTAAGGGGGGGTCGAAACGAAAGCGCAGGGGGAAAGCTGAACTCGGAGCAATTTAGCGAAGCTTTCAGAAGTCACGGGGTGCGTTATTTGTGAGTGAAGCGAGCATATTTAAAGGGCACTTTCTTTAAAAGGGGGGGTCGACCGCACCCATCGACCCCCCACGGTACGCCCCTGCAGCAAAAGCATTGCCCAGTAAAGGAAAGCACGACTTCTGCTGAAAGGTATATATTTTTAATGATAAGAAACATACAACATAAAAAGGTGGTAAAATTCTACATACTATACATTCTTCGCCTAAACCTTATCAGGCGAGAGTTTTTTTATACCTTGTTTAGCGTACTTAACACCCACACGGAGTAGAAAATTATAATTTTATAGTTGAATGTAAACAGTATAATGGGATGGTTACATTTTTAAAATTTATATAATTAGGAAGAAATATATAGCTTATCATTGGAGATTATAAGGCAGTGGCGGGCATAATAAAAAAAGAAAACCTTACTTTTTCCAGAAATTTCAATTTTTCCTTGGCAGCAGGTGCGTTAATTGACCAAAAATAAAATTTTATTTTTATTTGCAATCATCATTACTGGCGGGTAATTGAGTTATCCACCCCAAATCACCCAATGGCAGGGGTCCAAAGTCTCCTTGAACTAGTGGGAGTCTCCCGGAAATCGGGACGGCATCCCGCATTTCCGCAAGCAAGCATCTCCTGGAAATTACCCCATCTAGACGCAAATTCATAATTTTGCATGTTTTCACTGCTTTATTATCAATTTTCTCTCAAAGGTTTGTGCCGATGGGTTTCTTTGTGCAGCAAAATAAAATTAAATGTGTTTAATTAATAAAGCTCATTAACTAGATCAGTGACAGATTCAAGGGCAGGGGAAGACGTTCTGGGGTAGAAAAGAAAATTATATTCAAATTTAAGTCTGAGATGGCCATTTTCTGACCATTAAGAGTTGCCATAGCCATAGATTTTCTTACCTCAGCTCCAACCATGGTGGTGCTGATGTGGTGTAGACCCTTCCTTTGTGAAAGTCCCTCGCTCCCCCACACCCTTTGACACCCCCACCCCTCCACAGCAGATCTCCTGGAAATGACTTCTTCCAACTTGGGACACTGCAATGGCCCACATATTTGGAAGTCAGGCTTCTGATTTGTTCATGTGAATGATTGAGGAATATTTTGTTTAAAATTTGAAGTGAATCTAGAACCAAAGTGTGTGGCTTGCGCAAACTGCCATTCTCAGCAGAGCTATGAGAAAGTTGAGTATGCATGATAATTCGGATTGATTACACACAGATTCTCTGAGATTTCAAATTTTATTTTTTGGAACCATATTTCAGGTTCTAAGTGAAGAGCTTTTTACTGAAATCATCAATGCAATATTTAAATTAGCAAAACTGTTTATTCAAGTATTCAACCAATCCACTGACACTTCTTATTTGAATGTCTTACCTGAGTTGGTATAATAAACAGTTAATAAAGCATTACAGGCTTAAAGAAGCAGATAGAGAAAAGGTGTTACTTCCATTAAGTACTTCAAGCAGACAACATGACAGATATTGACAAGACCCAAACTAACAAGTTTCTTGGAATGAGAAGTAAGTACACATAAATATTTTTAGTGTAAATGATTTACTGTATACAACCATGTATGTATGGGGTGATCTATGGGGTATATACTCATGTTGCCTCAAGGATTTTATATACGTAAAATGGTTTCCTTTATTGCATTAAAAACACAGTACAGGCACTGAATATTTTTTTGATTAATTACATTAAATTATACAATTACATAATCATTTGCTAGTTTGCTGAAATGCGCATACATTTTTTGTGTCAGTTAATAACAACAAGCCTATTAAATAAAACACATTTCAGATTATATTATTGTCACGTATGTCATTCACTTTAGCCATGAACAAAGTTCAGCTGCAATGCATTTAACATCCAGAAAATTAGGAAATTGAGTGTGTTTTGTTTGATTGAAACACACTACCCATACTTTACAAATAAATAATAGGCTTATCATATCAGTCACCAACACACCAGTGAGAATTTTAAGTTTGTTAAACTTCATTACAGTTGTTTTTTGTATGTTATGACTCAATAGCGAATTGACATAATAAACATTTTGTTTGCCTTTCCAAAAGTCTTTTCATTACTGTACTTTTAAATTTATACTGTACACATATTCATTATATTATTATTATTATTATTATTATTATTATTATTATTATTATTATTATCAGTATTAGGATATTCATTATTAATCAGTCAATTAGTAATTGACTGAATACATACAATAAAAAATGTGTTCCATACATCGCGACTGGTTCTACACCATAGGCTATTAGTATTAACTAACTGTAATATAACTCAAAATGACAATATAAACTAAATAAGAAACTGCAATAAACTAAAACCATAAAGACAGTTATTACAGTTTTTTTTCTTAGGTGAGATTTATTTTCTACCGTTTAGCAAACTTTTTTTTAAAAAATCATCAGAGAAGGGCAGATGGGAAAATTTTGTTTTTTTATTTTGCAAATGGTTTTGCCAAAAACATCCAGGGAAAGGGGGTGGGGAGAAAATAATGTAAACAGTGTATAATAATGGGATTAATAAATGCTTACAATTAATTTAGCAAAGGAAGAAATATATTTTACATATCGGCGAGCATGATAGTGTCTTATAGTAGATTTTTCTGAAAATTCAATTTTTCATGGCTGCAGGAGCGCTAACTGGCCAAAAATTAAATTTTAATAACATCCATAATCCTCATTATTGGCAGATGGCTGGTTGCGATCGCTAAACGAAGTTGGTATAAATAAAATCTCACTTTGGTAGGTCCATGGAGGTATAAAAATCTTTTATATCTCCATCCTGACTGATTCTTGGCGTAATTCTTATTTAGCATGAGGCGAGACTTTTTTTTATTCTTTGTTTCGCGAACTTATTTTTTAAAGATGTCAGGGGAGGGCAGAAAAAAAAATAAAAATTTAATTTTGTTCTCTTATTTAGCAAATAGTTTTGCCAAAAACATCCAGAATGAAAACAAAATATTTTTGGTGAATGTAAACAGTTATAGGATGCTTTAAATTTGTGTAATTAGGTAGAAATACATTTTATTTTGGAGATTTCAAGGCAGCAGCAGGCGTATTATTAAAATAATGAAAAACTTTTCGTTTTTTCTGAAATTTCTTGTGGCAGTGGGTGCGATAATTGGCCACAAATTTTTTTATTGGAAATCATCATTATTGACGGGCAGCAAGTTTGCTAAACAAGGTTACAAAAATTCTCCCTAGTCTGCTTTATCAAAACCAAATTTCTAAAACCTTGAACTAAAAATTATGGTTAAGATTAAGATTTAATACTTCCTTATTATAAAACAACTACGTATAAAAAAACATATATAAAAATATAAATAAAATATAAAATTTATTTTTTTATTTTAGCTTTATGCGGCAACATTTGCCATAGGTGCTAAAATTAGTGCTGTCATTTACATTTAAAATTCGGTACTTTTAATGTATTCATTGCTGACTTTACATTAACCTGAAGATTTCTCCAAACTGTTAATTATATTTTTACTTGTTTACAAATTGTTTATTTCCTCCAAAATGGATCTCCAGTTAGAATAGTGTTCCCAAGCTTTTATACACTATTTGTTTATTGTAAATTTTTGTATTGTTTACTCATAGTTATTTCACATAATTTGAGACACACCACATTTAAATGACCACAATTCAATTGGCTTGTTATTAATTTTCTTCTACATCATAGTCACATTTTAATTATCTTAAAATTGTTGTAATCTAAATATTTTAAATATAAATACATAGAAATGTAGTAGGCCTTGTACTTCTATAATAATACAATACAACCCTGTAATTTCCAGGTTTTATTTAGATTTTTGTGTTTTTTTTTTTATCACAGCATCAACTCCAAAGCCAAAGAAAATGGGTAAGCAAAAAGCCTATTTTATTATCCACAATTTTATGTTGTGAGATAATTTTTTAATTCAAATGTTTCGTCTTTCATAAACATACTTCATTTTGAAATCCAGCAATTTCGATGTTAAAATTTTGTGGCGTAGGGCTAGAACCACACCGTAAGTTTGTTTTCAAACAACAGTAAATCTATACAACAATGTAACGATTATCCATTGACATGTGATGTAGCCTGTTCATATTTATAATTTTTTGATAGGCAATAATAAATATAGTGAATGCAGTTAGGAACGTTCCAACCTTGAATATTTTTTTTTTAGTGAAATAGGACAGTGCTTCATGTCATACAACAGTGATTGAACATGTTAAAACACAAACTTGACTCAATCTTAAAATACACAAATCAGAAGTCTACAAGTGAGATACTTATAGGCGAGACTTTTTTTTTTTTTTTTATACCTTAGCAAACCCACCGCCCGCCAATAATGATGATTTCACATAAAAATACATTTTTATTTTTGGCCAATTAGCATACCACCGCCACGAAAAAAAATGGAAATTAAAAAAAAAAGATGTTTTTCTTCATTTTTATTACTCCAATTATTATTACTTACTTATTAATCTAAGTCTTGCCTTACCTGGATTAACCTATTAAATCTCTATTGTTTCATTAAAAACACCCCTACGTCAAAAACAGAAGCGACTGATTGTTCCAGCAAGTGACTCTACCCATGTCCAAGCATGGTCAAAGTCATGAAGATGATGCTTTTTCGTTGGTGCAGACACATGATGGGGCAATAAGTTGATACTATTTTGGTGTAGGAGTGTTCTTAAAGGAACAATGGCAATTAGTTGATTTATCTAGCTAAATATTTACGAAATAGACTAATATATTACAGTAATATATGGGAATAATTTCACTCCTTTATAAACTTATTTTAAATGAAGAAGGGCATAAACTTGCATATTAATTTTTAACAAATCAAGTGATTGATTTTCGTGTTATTATGATTTGTTTTACAGCTGGACCAGCCCCAAAAAGGAAAAGTGCAAGGAATGGTAAGGAAACAATAATTACTGTTTTGATAACTTAAATTACATTATCGTTCTTGTTTTGGTGTAAATCTATTTATTTCTTATATTAAAAAAGTAAATATTAAAAGTTAATTGTTACAATATTTATCACCAGTAGTAGAAAGATTTTAAATACAAATTCTATAATTTACGTAGACCTCTTTCCCTTTCAATGCTGTATGTAAAATCAAATTTCCACTTAGTAAATTAAGGATTTACAAACATCTAAACTAACATTGCATGAACTATTGATTTACAGGCGCAGCCTCAGCGGCTAAGAAAGGTAAGTAACTAAAATTAAATCATTTTACACTTTGAATTTGACATTATTAAATAATAATAAAAGGATCTTGTCAAGTACTAATTGTTGCATTATCAGAACTAGTCAATTTGCTGATCAATTTTACTGCATCATTATACAGGTATAATACCGTAATTAAGAACACATATGGTATGAAAGTGACTTTTGTCTTAGAAATTGGTGATTTTTAAATGTTAAAAAGATACCAAAAAATAAGATAAAAAAGTCAATGTATGACTCTCTTTCATTGTAATTTTTTAGATAAACCTTGTTAAAAATATATTTCTGGTAATACGGTATTTATGTTAATTTTTAAATTATTTCTAATTTTGTTACAGCAAGAGCTAACCCAAAGAAAACAGGTGGGAAGAAAGGTAAGTGCAAATGCTGGCTTTTTGCTTCTTAAATGAAAATAGCCTAAATAATAAAGAAAAAAACAATATTTATATATTTATTTCAACAATATTTTGTGAGAGTGGTCCATCCAGCCAGAGCTGATCAATTGGGATCCTCAGTACATACAATTAAAGGCAAAAGAATAAAAATTAAAACAGATGTTAAACATAAACAAATTAACTATACTGAAACAGAAAAATGAAAAAAAAATCGAAATATATTTAAATTGAAGGAAACCATTAGAAATAATAATTAACATTTAATGGGAAAAAAAAATAAAGTTGACACATTAAACAGAAAAATATTTGAAATTAATCAAGAGAACTAAAGATAAAATAAATAATTAAAGCTAACAAATAATATCTTGAAATAAACAGGTTTAAAAAACATAATCAATTTTCTTATACAAAATTAATCACATTTGGTTTGTGAGCATTAATATGCAACTCCTTTGTAAAGCGTAACATAGTATTTACAACCAGCCTTTGAAAATATAATTTCTAGTGACTGTTATGTTAAATTTTGCAATTTTTCTGTTTCCATAGCAACCGCAAACACAAACAAAACAGATGAGAAGAAAGGTAAGAATAAATGCTAAATTATTTTGATCTCTTTCATGATGATTGAAAACAGCCTAACTTTAAAGACCCAATTACTCAATACGTTTTGCTGATAATCTATATATTTGAACATTAGATCCACTTATTTTATATTCATTTTTCAATTATTCAATCCAAAACATTTATACCAAACAGTATCTTTGCTTTTTCATTTGCAGTTAGTTTTGCACTGAAGAAATAAGTGACATTTCATTGAATACTTTTATGTTGATTTTACTATTTCAGAATTACTAGAGGCTCAGGCGGAGAGAAGAAACTGGCTTCAGCTTTTTAGAGAGCATCAAGATTCTCAACAAGTCTTAACAACTCCATTGCCCATCTCACCTATTGCACCAAACTCTCTCGATAGACCTACACATGTTGCTAGACGCAGACTAGCACACACTACCTCACCCCGCCGACTCTTTCCTACTGCATCAGATGTCTCCTCTTCAAGTGTGTCAGGAAGGCCACAAACATCATCAGCCAGTAAACCTGCACCAGAGGCATGTGTAGTCAGCCAACCAGCATCTGCAGTTTGTCAAAGAGCAAGTGCAGCCAGCAAACCAGCACCTGCAGCTAGTAAACCTGCACCAGTAACTCGCCAGCCAGCTTCTGCAGTCCATCAACAAGCATGTACAGCCAGCAAACCAGTACCTGCACCAGTAGCCTGTCAACCAGTACCCGTAGCCCACCAACCAGCACCTGCACCAATAGCCCATCGACCAGCACCCGTAGCTCAAAGAGCAACTGCATCCAGTAAACCAGCACCTGCAGCCAGTAAACCTGCACCAGTGTCCCGTCAACCACCTCCTGTAGCCCGCCAGTCAGCATCAGCAGCCAGCAAACCGACATCTGCACCAGTAGCACCTTTACCTGTACATATAGCCCGCCAACTAGCATCTGTAATCAGTCAACTAGCACGTACAGCTAGCAAACCAGCACCTGCACCATTAGCTCGTCAACCAGTATCTGCAGTCCGTCAACAACCAGCACCTGTAACCCACCAGCCCGCAGTCAGTAAACAATCATGTGCAGTCAGTGAAACTGCGGCAGTAGCTGGTCAACCTGCAACTGCAGCAATAGCCGGTCAACCAGCAACCGCAGCCCACCAACCAGTATCTGTAGCTCGCCATTCAGCATCTGCAGTCAATAAACAATCATATGCAGCCAGTAAAACTGCAGCAGTAGCCGGTCAACCAGCAACTGCAGCCTACCAACCGGTATTTGTAGCCTGTAAGTCAGCATCTGCAGCCTGTCTACCAGTCACTACAACCAGTAAACCAGTACTTGTATCACACCTTCCTTCAGCACATGTAACTGGTCAACCAACACCTGCACCATACTTTCCACCAGCAGAGGTAACCAGTCAACCAGGATCTGCACCATACTTTCCCCCAGCAGGTGTAGCCAGTCAACAAGGATCTGCGCCATATTTTCCCCCAGCAGGTTTAGCCAGTCAACCAGGATCTGCGCCATACTTTCTCCCAGCAGGTGTAGCCAGTCAACCAGGATCTGCGCCATACTTTCCCCCAGCAGGTTTAGCCAGTCAACCAGGATCTGCGCCATACTTTCCCTCAGCAGGTGCAGCCAGTCAACCGGGATCTGCACCATACTTTCCACCAGCAGGTGCAGCCAGTCAACCAGGATCATTACCACTCTTTCCACCAGCACAGATGACACCTACAGGAGTATCCATACTTACTTGCATCCGAAGAGAATTACGAGAAGTGGCCTCCAAGTTAGAGACATTTGCAAGCATGGTAATAATAAATAATTTATTAATTTATATTGCGCCAATTCCATTATAATATATTCAAATGCGCATCACAATAAAATACACTAGAATGCAAAAATTGTTTAAATAAATTTTTATGCACGGAATAAGCTTAAAAAATAGTACAGTAAAAACAAATAATAAATAAATGACTCAATTATATATATTTATTGTTTAAGGTTGGAATGTTACAACAAGAAGTAAGAATGCTGGCTGGGACTCACAGCGTGAACACTCAATCATGTGAGGAATTTGGCATGTTGTTATAGTTGTTTAGTATTTATGTCATTAGTTTAGTATTTTACCGAATTATTTTTTTATTTTAATTTTTACTTTCAAAGAGTAAACATAAGCCTATTGTTTTTTTTTTATTATTTCAGGTCATGAAGACTTAAGAGCGGTGAGATTTCACTTCTGTTTACCTTACATATTTAATAAAATTGTTTCTACCAAACCGCACCTGAGGGGGCCAGCATAGACTACTGGCAAAAGCATAAAGTGTAACCAACAGATCATTTAAGTTGATAAATTGCTAATTTATACCAAAATTTAAATACAGTTAAACTTGCCTAAGTCGACTGTGCCTAAGTCAAATAATTTCTAAGTCGATCTTATTTTTTACATGCCAAATTGTTGTGTTTTCCATTAATTACCAATCTGTAAGTCGAACAATATTTCAATAGCAATTTGGATTTGACTTAGACAAATTAAACTGTACAATATTATATTTTAGGTATTTCTTTCGTAAAACATTTTAGAGAGAATAGAAACCCTTGATACCAAAGCTTGATTTTAAGAATTCCAGATTTTATGATAGCAAACCCTATGACTTTAGAACAAGTCTCCTTATTTTTCAGATTTGATATTAATTGACCAAATCTACAAGTACATAATTTTACATGTTTTTCTTTACAAACAAAATTTAACAAATGCTCGATTTTACAAATACGGTACTTGAATTTATGACATACTGTACATTTTCTGTTATTGTCAACCAACAGATTATATTTGTGAAATAAGTATAACAGCGCATTAATTTAACAGTGTTTAGTCTAATGTTATGCCAATAACGTAACAAAGTTTCCCTAAATATCATTAAAAATTTTTTTTTATTAGAATGAGAATATTTTGTTTCTTAACAACATATCTACTCACAAGCAATTACCCTATCGATGAACATGACCTGATGACATTTTATCAGGCCATTTTCACTGACCAACCATGTCATGGTCATGTTTTGTGATGGTGATTCAATGTATTAAAATATATTGTTATATTTAAATAGGGTATCATTTAAATTCTTGCAGGTTTTACCACCAAGCATCCGGGCTGTGTGTGAAGGCACAACACCGTACAACTGCATTAGAACCCTGAAAAACTTCATGTTTCCAAATGAAGAACTTTCACAAGGAACAGCGATGCAAAATTCCAGAGCATGCATGAAACTAGACAATGCCCAAAAAGTTAGATCAATAGTCAGTAAGTGAATACAATTTTATATCATACATATCAATAAATGAAAGTGCTGACAAATCTTGTTAATTACACAATATAGTATTTATTAACTATTGTATAATATTTAACTCGATAATACATGGTAGAAAATAAGAGAGTACAGTACATAAATTGGCTGTAAACTCGAAGCACCAATTACAGGTACCTCTCTAATTAAAG
This sequence comes from Anneissia japonica, assembly GCF_011630105.1. Lineage (NCBI taxonomy): Eukaryota > Metazoa > Echinodermata > Crinoidea > Comatulida > Comatulidae > Anneissia > Anneissia japonica. Next base: position 231,701 of record NW_022690319.1, on the reverse strand, counting down.
ACCCGCCAAATTAAAGATCACCTTCACTTTCTGTGGTTACAAATTAACAAATGTCTTCTATCTTTGTTATTCTAGAGACCTAAGCTGCAAAATAAAGACCAGTGGCGGCTCTAGGGTATATTTTCTGGGGGGGGGGGGACTTGAGCTTGTAGGCCCAAGCTGGTGGAAGGGTTTTTGAGGGTGTACCCCTCCCACATGAGATTTTTTTTATAGGTGAGGAACACCTGGATGGCCAGAAATTACATTCTCAGACTGTGACAGGCATGTGTTGGCTTGGTGTAGGCCTATTTTTATATATATTTTTAGTCCAACTACCCAACGAGCTCTGTCCAATGGGAGGGGGACAGCCCCTGCTGTCCCCACGCTGACGCCGCCACTGCTAAAGACCATGAAAACACTGGTCCCAAAGGTGGTCTTTAACAAACAAACACAATGTAAATTTGGTACTCGAAAGCTTTATCTATCTTTAAATTTTTTTAAAAAGCAAATTAACTATATATTTATTTATTATTTATTTATTATATATTCGGCATATTGTACAGAGTGATAAGTTGCGGATTGTAGTGTACAATTGGTGTATATAGAATACACCAACTGTACAAAGAAATAGGTTTCTTTAACCTAACATTTTGTGTTTCAGGCACATTCTTCAGTCTCCACTTTTCAATTAGTTTCATGGTGTATTTTTCTCTATTTACAGATTATGTTAAGCAGATTTACCCTGGAATGACTGACTCTGAAATCGGCCACTTCCTGGGAAAAAAGTAGAGAAGAAATTGAGCGAAAACTAAAAAATATTCCTGCTCGCATCAAAGCGCCACTTCAACCACAAATACTATTTCCGGCTTACTTCCAAAGATAACTTTACAATGCTTGTTTCAAAGTATACAGTAATTGCTTCTGCAATAAATAGAAAAAATGTTATAATATGGTTACTATTGTGAAAGCTAAGATTACTCCATTTATGAACTTTACCAATGGGTTGTACGGGATTTTTAGCATAATCAAATTACTTTTATATAAATACAGTATTTCTTAAATATAGATGGGTTTTATAACGTTCACTAGATGGACTGTTTGGTTTCAATATATCTTTTTGTACATATTTGTTATGTTAACGTAAACTGGACTGGTGTGTTTTTTGCAATAATATATTTATCATGAATAAAATAATTTTTACATAATACAGAAACTGTATACTGTATTTTTTTTATTTCAACTTCAATATTTCTGCTGCCATATTATGCACCTAATAAACTATGCACACACTGCATGTCTGCACTGGTAGCCGGTGCATATCTATGAGACTATTGATGTGGCAATGCGTCACACGACAAATCAAACTAGCAGTGAGGTTGTCAATAACGATCCCCTCTGACCCTAACAAGCAGTCGGCAGACAGCTTTGTTAAGCGCTCATAAACAGTAAACAGAATTGTCTGCCAGCCTGCCAGGTCTGCCTAAATTATCACAAATATTATCACAATAGTACTTACCGACTAAACATCCTTTGTACGATACGCTTGCTAATACTCGGTGATAAAAGCGTGCAAGGCCCAGTCTTCTTCAACACAACTAGTGTATGCATTACTTTCATCATTTTCTTTATGGACAAATGCCCATATGCTTTTTACTCCATTTCTGGAGTTATGTACTTTGCCGACCAAAGTTTTTAATGTGTCCAATTCGACATTTCAAATTTGTCCACTTAGCAGAGTACAGCAAATGGGATAACTTCCAACTGGACTGCTCGATTCATCACAACTGGGTGGAGCTGCACTGGGGTTGCAGCATGTCACCGGGGGTTCAGACCAAATTTTCAGGTTATTAATCTAGGACCTATAATAAGTTACTTAAATCTAGTTAAAACGCTTACAACAACCAATATCAATAACAACATTTAGAGAAAAATATAGTAGAAAAAAAAACTATTTAAAAACTGGAACAGGACTGTGGCACTTAAAATCAGGCTCATGAGAAAAAAAAATGTTTGATATGTTGTAAAACTTATTTTTCTAAGACAAAAAAACCATGTTTGATGAAAAACTCTGGCACAGTTAATGAGAAACAGATTTTTAAATTTAAAAAATGGGGAAAACATGGAAAAAAATGGTGGTTACGCCCCTTTTTCCTCCAGTTTTTAAATATTCAAAAATCTGAATCTCATTCACCATTTTCATTTTTTTCGTCAAATATGCTTTTACGTCTTAGGAAAATCAGTTGTACACCATATTGCAAAATTGTTTTTCCTTCGGAGCCTCGACCAGCGATATTGGAAGTAACATTGCTACCTCAATGTAGGATAAATATTAAAAACCCCACAAAATATGCTGAGAATATATTAGTGTTCACCTACCTCATCCTTATGAAAGTTTATATGCTTGTTGTCTTTAACCCACTGCCTTCTATTATTGCCGCCTGTAGTAATTGATAGAACATACTGTGTAAGACCATAGTTTAATTAAGCATGGTGAGAAAAAAAGGAAGTAAAAACACTCAACGAAGCCAAATTTTAAATAGAAAGTATCTGCAATGTTTACAAACTGAAGAACTACTGAGAGATGTTCAGGAAATCGAAAATGATTTTTTTTTATATAAGCATAGATTGTGTCAAGACATACTAAGGGCAAATAGAAAAATTTACTCCCGGCTGCGTCAAAAATTCAGGAAATAATGATGCAGGAATAAAATTAAAAATCTGTTTGCCGCATCAATTATTTCAACAGCATAAAAAGAACTATGCAATTTTGTGACTTTAAATACCATAAATTTTCTTTTAAAAACTATAAAATTAAACCAGTTTTTATAAAATATTTAGTATTACAGGCCAAATATTAACAGTCTCTCCCTCACCGATAAAAACAAAAGCGAAATAATCTATTGTTCTGATAAAAAAAAAAGGGAAAAAAAAGACCGCCCATCCTCATCAATTTTTTTTTTAAAAAGACTGGTAATCTAATAATTTTATCTATGTGCCCTAAAACATGTCCTGATATAGGCCTATGCTATAATTATTGATTGATCCGATTTAAAAATAAATGCAAGTTTTTAGGCAACTTACTTTAAGAAGGAGTTAGTCAATGGGCGTTTGATAAGAGGGTTAGTTTGTTGTAGGGGAGACTGTGTATAGTCAGGAGAGAGTTTGTTGGGGGTGGGGTGGTGGCTTTGCAGCAGACCGTCAAGAAGAGATGCAAGTTATAATTTTATATGCTCTGCACACCCCAAGCCAAAACTCTAGTCAAATGAGAACATTTTAGTGTGCTTTTTCTCCATTGTACTTAGCAATTTTTGGCCAAAAACTTCTCACCAACTTACGATGACCCAGACCAAAGTAGCCTAGCCCCTGAGTTACCTAGCCTGTCCCAGGTCTTTAGGCCCTAATTACACTTTTTAGGCGAGGGTTCGCGGACCTTGTTGGTTGGTGCATATGCATGAGCAAGCAGAAGAGTACAGTACATACAGAGTCGTTTACCAAGCCTAGATAAAGCAAACGTAAACAAAGATGCATAACGATCCATTCACATAAAAACTCACGTTCCATATTGCCAACTATGCTCTAGTGAACTGTTGCAAGTGTTTATTAACATTCATATTATGATAGAAAATCATGATAAATTATATTCCACTAAGTGTTGTACGTAACCATACCGAACTAACAACAACCTCCATTGACCCCAGTTTAGTGTTATTTTTCAGGTTGAGGGCGCTATTTTAGGGGGGGGGGGGAGAGCTGCCCCCCCCCCCCCTTGTGCGTCCCGTTGGGAAGAAAAACCACAATTTGTTGGAGAGAAAAAAAATGTATATGTATTATCTACATGTTAGTACAGGTAGACACTAAAATTGATTAAATAAGCCTTTGAAATCAACATCCGACCACGCCCACTTTTTTTCGTCGGGAGCATCGCACCCCTCCCTCCACCTGGTGCCACCTTTAGTAGGTAGGTCCGGCTTTTTTTTAGAGCTTTCTTACCCACAAATAAATTACAAAATAACAACATAAATTTATATTAAGCTGCAGGGTTCCCTGGCTGTATATAAAGGTCTGCGCGGGAATATATTCTCTACTCAAAAATTTAGCTCAGAAATCTGTCTGCATTTTGGAAAATAAGGGCCGATTTCTGTGCAGATTTTGCTGAAAATTAAGCTTGACCTATCTTAATATATATTCAATGTATTGTGTAGTAATTATGATTCTGTGCACAAGTTGTCCTAGCGATTTTCCCTGCAAATTTGAGCTGGTTTTTACGGTATCATTCGTGCAGTTAAAAAACTTTACAGTATGGCAGGGTGAAACTTATCATGATTGTTACCCTGTCACTTCATTTAAAGCAAACTATTATTATTATAAATTTGTGGGAAGTTAACTGTAGTTCATTTGCTTGCTGAGAAGGCTCTGATTTCCAGGATATTATCTAGGCCTACCATTGATAACGCCATCCTACTAATTAATAAATGCTGTATTTGTATTATGTAAACCAAAGCATATCATTTAATATCTGTCATTTATAGTTTACTGTCTTCTTCCATTTAGATGTTCAATATATTAAATTGATTTTTAAAATTTTTTTCTACCACAGGTTGACACTTTGTGTATAAAGTGAAAGAAGAAATGTCTCTTCGATTGAAGAAAATTGCCACATCACCTTCCTTCAGATGTTTTGTGTTGTCTAAAAACACTTCAGTATTTACAGCGTTGACAAATCGCTCACTATTATTTATATGGAGAAGCAATGCTTTTAAATGTACACAGGTCAGTCGTTTGTATGTGAATTACACTCGATTGTTTACAAGAGGTTTTGCTATTGATGCTAAATTTGAGTGTGCCACTGGTGATGTTGACAGGCCAAGTGATAAAGGAAAGGATGAATGGGATGTGGAGAAACTACCCGAAGAGGACAGATTTGGCACACTTAGTTCTGATGGATATGAGGTACCTGCTTTCATAACTGATAGTATCATTATGTGAAAAAAACTTTCATAGAATGAAACAATATATTTATTAAAGAAAGGCCAGATCTTAAGACTTAAGTATAATGGATGTTTCCACTAAGCCCCGCCCCCTGGATATCGTTGCTAAGTTCCCACAAGATAACATGCGCATATTCCTGGCCCTTTTCTGATTGGTCAGTTGTTAAGTTTGATTGACACTCCGGAAGGTCTATTATGTATACTGCTGTACAATCATCATCTCAATCAATATCATCATCCTCAAAGTTATCATTCTCAACATCATCATCAACAACAGCATCATCATTGTCACCATCACTGCCACCTTCATCACTAATTGTCATCATTTATAAAAGATAAAATGTATAGGTCGATTACACCCTAATATTCATAAAATGGAGTGAATTCTTCATTAAAATATGAATACGGGCCACATAAACTATTCCGACCGACTACTGTAGTCAGTAATAGTTTCCACCACTACCATTTTTTAAAAAGTAACATAATGGGTGCTATATTTCGTTGTTTTTGCATAGAGGGTGCTATATACAAATTTTTTTTTTGTCTCCCACATCATATGCCAACAAAGTTGGCAGGTATATCATCATCATAATCATCATCATCATCATTATCCATCATCATTATCATAATCATCACTGTTGTCAAATCACAGTGAAATTTGGAAATCAGGCTTGGGTATCACACAGTTTTTTTGGCTTCATTATCATCATTACCACCATCCACCATTATTACATCACCTATCACACCAAGGTATTGTAGTAAATTAATGAAAAGCTATTTACTGTATTTCTTAAATTTATTTTTTAACATTGTTAAGCTTAAAACATTTGACGAAGTCTATGAAGTAACAAAAGAGGATAAGAAGGAAGCCGGTGATGTGGAACATGTTCATAGAGGCCGCAAAAACAGCCCGATATGGTACGCAAACCAAATGAAAACACTCCTGAAAGAAGGAAAGGTTAGACTTATGTAGCCTGTTTATGTATGCAGTTTAGTGCCTTGAGAGTAGCTTAGCTTAGTTGGCTAAACTGGTGTTTGTGGTGTGCGCACTGCCCCATGGAGGTTCTTACAAATCTGGTTCAATTCCATTCGCTGTTCTGCTTGTACTTCAGCTGGTGGGCGGCGATGCAATTTACGATAGTGAACCATCTTTTGGATGAGATGTTGAAGCCAGTGGTCCCTTATGCAATATTGTATGGCCAATGTGTACATTAGAAAAAGCTGTAGGGATTAGGGGATTGTCTGCTGATGTACTGCCTAAATCACCACCAGAATTACCCCACTGTAAGCAAGTCTTTAGTGAGTTGTCTTTGTTGTGTAATCAAATATACCCTATCCTATGCTGCCCACTTCTAGACTTTTAGTGTAACTTTTGGAAATCTGGTGTGGAAATGGAAAGTAGTAGGGTTATGAGCCACTTTTGGACTCTAAAACTGTAAATTTCTTTACCCTCAGCTAAGGGAAGCTTTAGATGTTCTGGAAGTGAGAATGCTGAAGGAGGACCGTGTTCAACCAACAGAGTATAACTACGATATACTAATCGGTGGTTGTGGACGGGCTGGCTACACCAAGAAAGCCTTCCACTTGTACAATGACGTAAGTTTTCATAATATATTATAGAGGGCACTATAATCTTGTTCGAATAGATCAGGTTCAACTGAAATTTTCAATAGTTACTAGCAATACAAATATTCAATGTAAGTACAGGTCTGCCAAAGGTTCATATTTGATTAAACATAATGTATAATGAGTTTTGAATAACTAATGTTTATTTGCTTTCACACAGAAGGTCTTGAAGATACTAGGTGGGGTAATAATATTGTATTTTTTATTCGAATTTTTTCTTTATGATCCATGAAATGCTTACCTCAAAGATATAGCATAAACCACTTCACAGTTCATCAAAGATGCAACCTGGGGTATCTAATCATGGCCGCCCGAGAAAGGCCAGAGTGTGGTTCAAAGCTCCAAAACTCTAAGTTAAGATCTAGGACAGAAATGGAAATAAAGTTCAATTCAGGATGTGGTATGTGAGTGTATATTTGTTCCATTGGATTTGGTTTGTTTGTATATGTTTGTGAATTTTTCTAATTCATTTCAAAAAATTTCATTCTACCAGATGAAAAAACGTGGTCTAAATCCAAGTGCGGTCACATACACAGCATTATTCAACGCCTGCTCTGAATCGCCATGGCCTGAAACTGACGGTATCACACGCTTGAAAAAACTTCACGGGCAACTCCTTGAGAAAGAAATCAGGATTAACCTGATAACGCACCATGCCATGATGAAAGCCTATGCCAAATGCGGTGACATTCAGATGGCGTTTAAACTCTTCCATCATCTACTGGAGTCTGGTGTTGAACTCACTGCACATAGCTTTGTGTTCCTCTTCTTTGCATGTGCTTCTCAGAAAGATTCTGGGTTTGTTCTTGCTATTGAGGTATGTCTGGGTTTTGTTTCTAATAGATTGACGTAAGCGAAGTATTTCCATAACATGGGACACAACAACAGTACCACAAGGAAGGCGGCGGGAGGGGGCAGGCAGGGAAAGTGATATAGAGGCTGGGCCACTAGGGTGAAAAAATGCTGTCTATTTTGGTTGAATTATCATTTAAATTCATCTACACCCTGAAACATCAGAGCCCAATTTATGCCCTCAACTTGCACCCCAGGCTGATGAGAAATGTAACCAACTACTTTATAATCATTTAAATTAGATAGCCAAAAAACTAAAAGCTCTGTATGGGCAAATTTTTAGCAACCAATGACCTTAGTATTGAAAGCATATTGTTAACTGGGTCTACCAACCTGAAGAGTCTACTCGTGAATGAAATGTATTAGATTAAATTCATATTTGTCTATCTTAAAGGGATGGCGACATATGTTATTGAAGGGTATTAAGCCCAACAACATTATCTACAACTTGCTACTAAGAATTGTGAGGGATTGTGGAATAGGGGATCTTGAGAAAGCCAATCAGGTTCTTCTGAACAGTCCCACTCTGAAGCAGAAGATGATAGCTGGTGGCTCATCAATGAAGCAGCAAACAAAAAGGAATAAATCCAAGAAGCCAGAGCAATTAGAGGTCACAAGGCTTGCTGATGAAAGAACTATTAATGTTTTTGAAGATTTAAATTTACTTGCACAGGAAACGTCTGTGAAAGATGGTAGGGTGCCAACACACTCTGACAACAGGAAAAGAGATCCTGATAGTTGGGAAAGAGGCCTTGAAAATCAGGATTTATTTCTGTTAAATTCATCAGAGAAATCAGTGGTTTCACAAACTGGTACTGGTTCCTCGAATGACTTGGCATCAGTGAGTACTAAGAAAACCGATACCCATCCTAAAATGTTGTCGTTGAATCCAAACTTGGAAGGAATCATGTCGTTGACTGCCATGGAGACACCAGCAGAACGATTGTCTTTGCTTGGTGGAACAAGAGGTATTTTAGAGAGCATGACATCAAATGATCTCAAACCAGATTGCAGGACTTTGACTCTTCTTGCAGAGATCATTCCAAAGAAGACATCAGCTGAAACTGAACTTCTGAAAGTTGTTGATGACTTGGATGTAAAGGTTGATGTAGATTTCTACAATATGCTAATTAGAAAGAGAACAAAGAGGAACTATCTTACAGGAGCCAAGGTTTGAATTTATAAAACCTTTTTTTTCCTTTACCTCTGCCTCTGCCATTTTTTTTACCACTGCCTCTGCCATTACAGATTTCCACAATGGGCCTTTCCAGTGTGTCACATGTATACATTTGTGTTAATGCTTTTACACTGTCGTTTTGTGGGATGTTAGCAACAATATTCATGGGGCGGCGGGCGTTAGTGGAAAGATCCATTATTTAATTTAATCCATCCGTAGGTATCGCTGCATGCAGATAATTACAATATATGTTCTGAAACTTGTAACCCAGACCTCCCAAATTGTGGACCCCAGTATAAAACAAATACTAACTTTTTTTTTTGCTTTTCTAGGCTCTTCTTGCTGATATAAAGCGCAAAGGGCTATATCCAAGCATGCGGACATTTGTCGCTTTAGCTTCAGGCTGTACACAGCAGAAGGATGGCCTCCAGTTACTAGCAGATGTAAAGGTAAGCCTAATAATGTCAGTGATGGATTAGAATGCTCAATGCCTATTTATATACTGCAATTGTACAGTACTGTATTAAGTGCCATTAATACTCAATTCACACAAGGAATAATGCATGCTAGGTAAAATTTAGGAGCTATCCCCTATTGCACCACAGTTGTGCGAGTTTCTATTATGCGTCCAGGGTAATATCTATGTACGGCAAACACACATCGCAGGGGCCTGTGATCAAAAACGATTATTCGTAGAGTACCATTCGTGTCGTCATGCCAGGTGGCGCTCTCTGTTGTCAACAGACGTTGGTTACCATTCATTACGCCTTAATGACTTCATAGGCTTTCTGGAATATGCATTTTGAAATCTAATATTTTACCATCAAAATGTACTAAAAACACAAAAGCTCGCATTATATTAGTTATCGAACACACATTTAATCATCAATTAAAGTTTACAAAGAAAAAGTAAGATACATCTTAATAATTACGTTAGAAGTTGGGATTAATGGTTTGTTAGTGGCGAAAATGGCATCAGTTTGAACGCATTTTGCAACGTAGTAGTATCACGTAGTATCGTGACGTAACACTGTAGTACTCTATAAGTCTCAAAACAAGATTTTATATGTACATATGACCTATTACTCAAAGATGGTTGCATTGGTGTTGAGTTTTTTGTTTTAACAGGATTCTGGTATAACTCCAACCCAGCCTTTGTACAATGCTCTGATTTCAGCAGCACACTCACAGAGAAACTATGAATATGTTACTGATATACTGAAGGACATGGAGAGGACTAAAGTCTGGCCAAACCAACGGACAATCACTCAACTTGAGAAGGTAGCCGAGTTTCAAGCCAAGCACCATAGAGTAAGTGTTGCAATTATTTCATTGTAGCATATTCATTATTATTTCAAATGCATTAAGTTTAAACTTGCTAAAGCATCATGTTAATTTAGTGGGAGCAATTTGTGCTGTCGTTCTAGATAGAGGTTTCAATCGTATGCTGTATCTTTAGAGTATGTCCATACTAAAGGTTTGATTGACAAATACATGTGATTTTTCCCCTATATGGGTTTATGAAATAATTATGCCCATACAGTGTATGTGAGGTTGCACCACAAAATGAGTCTCATGGTTGGAAAATCAAAAATTTAGTTTAAAAAATATTATTTGTAGGTAGATCACATTATAAGCTTTAATTTGGTTTTTTAATGGCTTCCCTAGGATAAGTAGATCCAGCGATGTGAACATTTAAATTTTAGTTGTATGAGAACCAGGTTTTGAGAAAATCAGCTCCAAAGATAAACTAATTTTGTAAAAAATTTGACTTTTACCTATTTTGGTGACCAACGATGCCTCTCATTTTGTGGCGAGACCTTACATATGGCCCTATTCACACATTTGGCTATTTCACCTTGGAAATTAAAATTTAGGGCCTAGCGTCTCCTCTGATTTTGCTATCAATACTGCAGTCTTGCTGCTTGTAACCACTCCTATAATTTGATCATCCTTTTGTGGAAGGATGTGGTGAATTGCATTATGGGACATTAAGATCAACAGCTGAACACTCAACCATTCATGTGTGGCCTTTACAATATACACATAACTCTAATTTCCTGATTATATAAGTTGGTTGTTAGTGGAATATCCGTCTCTCATCCACAAAATTATTTTGTTATGCATTTTACAGTGTAGTTGCTACCAAACCTAATCTCTTCATATATGTTACTTTGAAGCAGCTTCTTTCTTGTTGGTAGTCTGATTTGAATCAGTCAAATGGGCCAGGGATTGCCTTGCCATGTGAACAGTTTAGTAACTCTAGACTTATATTGGAAGCAACACATCCCCATCTGTTTTTTTTATGGGCTTGAAATGGTTCATGAGGGTTTTATATTGACTTTTGGCCCATGAAATTTAAGACTGTTTCTAATCTATGCTGATTGAAAAAGGGAAACATCTGTGTTTGTACACATGCCCAATTCTAAGAACAAGATAATGATGGTAATTTGTCTTAGTCGAGGACAAAAGCAAAGATAAGCATTCATAGATTTTACAACTTGATTGTCTGCCCTGTATGTACATACTGGAGCCTTGTTTACATCAATCATGTGACCCGGAAATGTTTATCGGGCAATTATATAATCTTTGATATTGATTAATTTTTTTCAGGTGAATCCAAAGTTGAATGGCTTTCGTGGATTCTACACAACCTGGTTGAATAGGATTGGTTATCAAGGTGAAAAACATCCATGGAACTCATATTATTCTAAACCAATTAAATATGATGAATGACAGGGCAACATTGCATACGGCATTAGTCAACGATGGCTCTGACAGTGTTAAATACACCTTGGTTGGGATTTATCAAATTTATAAATAAAAAGGTTACAGTTGACCTTGGCGAACTTTTTATCATACCATCATTTTATCATCACAAATTTAAAGAGCAACAAAAAAGAACTTGTGCAGTTTCTAAAATGGTCGTCCAATGAGTATGTATCTCAACATTTTTTTCAAGGTGTAGTGTGTAAGAGAACATCATTGCTGGCAATTAACTTTATAATTGAAGAAGCATTATCTTTGAGGTATTGCGTTCAATACAGTATAGCACAAAAGACCATGAGTATTACTTGCTGGCCATAACATTTTAAAATAAATAAAAAAAACAATTTCTTTAAAGTAATCTTGGCATTGAATATAGTATACTGCAATACTATAGAGTCAAACTTCCAATTTACAATCTCTGCAGAGATTTAGCCACCCAATGGTTTAAATGTAGGTATTTTATATAAATCTGGCCCCTGACACAATATAGGCAATAAGATATAAAATGAACAAATGTTAGCTTCTCTTTCTGTACAAGTTTATTTGGACACTGATAGCAACAAACACACGGATCTACTACAAGAAAATACCACAGTAAAATACAAGAGAGTACACAACAAATCTCAAACCAAACTAGTGGGACGTTTTTAACAAATCTAGAAAGCCTAAATCACAAAGAAGAATTATAAAAGAATTGATATACAATTTCACTTTCATACAATTAATTTCATCACAATTAAATAATAAACAATTAATATGATCCCACTAGTTTGATTTAAGAAATGTTCTTTTAGTTTTAGTCAACAGAATGTTGAACTTTTAAGTTGTGCTTGGACGATACCGTATAAGGTACCTCTATACTTGATTAGTTTTGCTCTTAAGCCCTGATTAAACTATCAAATTTTATTTAACAAAACAAGTAACAACACACCACATATAGGCACATCATGACTAAATATGGATATGGAACAATTATTTGTTAAAGAAAATCTGATAATCTTGACTTTATGATAATAGTTGCAAAAACAATCTGATACCTCAATACACACTGTCTAGAAACATCCCCTGCATCAGGAGTGTGATTCCAACCAACCACTACGAAAAACATAAACTTTGACCTTTCAAACTCACAGCTCCAGACCAACGATTGTTTTTGTATTGCCATAGCAACCGGGTCCGTTATACCACCTTTAGATTACCATGAAAACCAAATTGTTTTTTTGAAACAATATGCTTTCTACAACATTCAAAATTAATTCAGCAAAAGTTGATTGAGATGCAAGTGACGAGGACTCAGGACTCCGTCAGCCGTAATGTTAGCAAGGAGCAATTCAACAACATATGTACGCACTGTACGAAGACCGTTATAACTAACATGCAAACGTTTGAATACCCTAGTATTCCGCCGGTAGATATATTTGATGTATTAAACAGTAATGCTATTCATACTACCACACCCTTTTTCATCATTATTATTTCCTTTTTTATATTATTATATTTTAAATATTTTTCATTTTTTTTTTTATCTTGGTGCAGAAGCTTGCACTAAGCCCTCTACTGCCATGTTTTTGTCTTTTTTCCCCCAGATTTCTCCTTTGAGAATACAAATGGCGAGACATCCTCTATATACAGATTTTTTTAATCCCACAAGGTCATCACGTTATTATTACTGGCGAACCATCATTTCTTGCACCTATGTTCAGCTTAGGGGTCACCGCTAGGTCGTAGATCTAATACATTACAATTTTGAACCAAAACATTCATCAATTTTTTCCTCAGCAGCAGGTCAAAGGGTGATAAATAAAATAAATGTTTTAATAATAATAATATTTTATATTTAATAATATAAAATAATTTCAATTACAAAAAAATATTAATGTCAATAATTTAAAAAATACAATAACATTAATATTTAAAAAAGTAAATAACAGTAATAGAACCATTACAAATATGATTAGCATATTCATGCTGATTTTCTATCAAATATTGTTTTAAAAATGTCAAACAAGTACAATTAATTATTAATAAGTATACACTGGAATATAGATATTAAGTAAGCAAACTTAAACTTGAATATTCGTGTGTATATAAACATATTTCAGCTATTGTAGCTCTTCATTATAAATTTAATGATTAAGCTAATTATGACATCCAGCAAAATATTTTGAAAATAAAATACATCATTAATGAATTCTACAATAGTTTGGTTTTACTTAACACCTGTTCATAGAATCAAATTTTATTTGACAAAAACATGCCTAAATATGGCCATGATGATGACATCACATATGACCTTATATAGGCACATCATGACTATATATGGACATACAACAGTTTTTTTGTCAAATAATATTTGATAGTGTGGACCGGACATCACAGAACCTGTCTCTTATACACATCTAGATGTGTATAAGAGACAGCATATACACACACACGCTTGTGTAATAATAAAGTAATACATTAACAAACAACAATATTTCAAAGACCTGTTTTTGGTTTGAATTAATTCAATTCACTTTACTGAGTAAAAAAAAAAAATTAAAATAATGATTATATTAAACAAATTGTGATAATATTACAGCAATAATATAATAAAAGTACTAAACAAAATAAATGAATAAAAATAGGATATACCTATATATTAAAAGAAATATAATAAAACAAAAAGAGGATTTTTTTTTTAAACTTCAAGGTGGGTTTATGCCAATTTTTGCTTCTACAAAAATATATGCCCTTTCTATTGCATCTACACAGCTCTTTAAATGAGCATGAGGGATTTTTATCAATGCAGGAAAAATAAGTTGAATGGAACGAAAAACATATTTCATACAACGTAAAGTTAAGTATGACATACATTGACCTGTGTGTAAGTATAATGACCAATGTATCGAAACAGAAAAATCACACTATTTGTTCTTAGGTGAACAGTAAGTAAAGTTACAATAGGTTTTAGAATCACTGAAAAAAGAAAAAGAATCTGGAAGTAAAAAAAAAAATAAGCTAAGACCTGCAATGATATTAAATTGTGCCCAAAAAAAACTGTATATTCCCCAAACAGTTACAAAAACAACTGTTAGATAAATTGGTTCAGAAAACCTTAAAAAGAGAAAGGAAAATTTTGTACACCGATTTCATCATAATTTGCATGTATTTTATGTATCAAAGATTTCTCAATCAAAACACTCCCTCAAAAAATTCATTCACAAAATTTGCGTAAAAATTCATTGCAGTATTATTCCATTGCGGTTTGATACTATCTATACAGCCCTGCAAATTATTACAAAAATTGTATAAAAGAATCAATGTAAAAGGTCATATTTTTTGCAGAACAATACTTTTGCATTCATAATAAACTAAAAACAAACTGCTATAATATTATATTGATATTCTGAACATAGGAGATACCATTAATAGCAAGAGGGATATATCCTCATTGCATTTGGGGATTTGTGTTCATCTTTTAGCTGACCAACCCTGTTTGTTATAATGGTATCTACCAGGTTTTAGGGATGAATTGCACATGTTAACATGATAGATGGACTGTGTAGGAGTTTATATCTTGATGGAAATTAACACTTCATTGATTTAGCCTATTTATTTTGCATGTTAAGTAATTGACAAAGAATGCAATATTCTATTATAAACTGATAAGTTTCCAGGAAGAAGGAAGAAAAAAAAAACAAACCAGTATTTTAGACAGTGCTCACCTTGCCAAAACAGGACAAGTTTGTTTACAATCACATATAGTATGTTGACAAAACATCACTGAAAAATTGTGTTGATGGTATAAGGAAACAAAGGTGAAAAAGATCGCAATCTGTATCCTTATGAAGTCTTGTCAAAAGTAAAGTACTCCCACATGGAATTGCATAAAAAGAGGTTGTTGGGGGAAACCAATTTCTCATTGAAAAGTTATCAATACAGTATTTTCTAAAATGCATATTAATGTGTAGATATACAGTAAATGCAAGGGGTGGATATAATTAATGTTTTTAATTGAAGAGACCTGGCTTCTAGCCTCGGGTTGACAATACAGTAAATGTAAACACAGTCACAATCGCACTACAAAAGCTTGAGTATCGTTCAAACTCTATCAATTGCATCTTGTAGTTATGTATCTTTACTGTACAACATTTCTTCCTCAAATTCTCTCATCTTCAAAGACGGTCATGAAAATGCCAGGTAAAATATGTATCAACTAAGACCGCCGTTGTTGCTAACATGGAGATGGGCGTGGTAGATGATTGGTTACCATATGCATTCTTTGAGATTTCTCATAACAACCAATCAAAGGCATCCTTTAATATCCCTTGGCAGCTTCCATTTGCTGAAGTTCGTTCTCAAACCAGAGAAATCACTGGCTACAATAATCATTGCTGCAGACGAAATATTTCCAAGTCAATGGCAGGAAGCATTGAAAAAGGCGAGAATAGAAAGCGCCCTCTTTAGTCTCCTTGCATCAAATTGATTGATGCACTTCATCTACAAGCAAACATTTCTTATTCTCTCAAAATAGTTTTTGGAGTCGGTGAGATCTGATGGAGGTGTTTGTCTAGTCATTTTCGTAGGTAACGTGAAGATGTCGTTCTGGATGTACCATCTTCACGTGAAAGTTCTGCGGGTCTAAGTGAGGGATTAGCGGCCCCATTCATGGCCGAGTAGGGAGTTGTGAGCCGTGTTCCTTCACGACGCAGGGGGTCAGCACTGCCCGTCAGTTGGGCACTGGCTTGACCCCTATGGAGTCTTCTACTCACTGACCTTTGTGCTTCCGCTCTAGAGAGTGGTCGAGGTGAAGTTCCTGGAAAACCAAAATATAAAACAATTAATACTGTATAACAGTTCTATTAATTAATAATCAACTACTGCTATGTGAAAGCTATATATTTTTTGCTACATGATTGTCAGTCTTTCTATATCCACTATAAAGCACTTCCATCAAACACAGTTTCATTGGAAATGTAACTTCAAATACATGATATTTCGTTTCTCAAACTTTCTTTACAACTAGTTTAACACTTACTTTTCATACAAATTGTGTTTTGACTATTAATATCATTATGTAACTTTCAAAAACAGTACACCTGTATTGAACGTGTGTGCAGCATATACAACAAACACCATCAACATTGAATAAACTGGTGACAAATCAAGTCCAAAATTTATTGAAAAATTTCAGTTTTCCTGACAATACAATGCATGTTTCAACATTTTATTAAAAATAATAATCAGTGTAAATTTATTTCATCTATAAACCAAAAACCCTTTTAAAGCACTGCTTACACTTTTAAGTATTTTTTTTAGGCACAGGTATTTGTTAAATATAACTTGATAGCGTGGTCACAGCTTTATGTTAGGCCAAAAAAAAAATATTCTCATCCAAAATTATAAAAAAACAGAAGAAAAATGAGGACCCATTTGCCTTTCTTAAAGATGGGAACATTAGTGAGGACACTGCTACTAAAAAACAGGAAGTGATCTTATGTACCTATAGTATTTAAATAGCATTCTCTAACAGATGGTAGAAAAAGAAAATTTCTTTTATCTGGACCAATCAGAGTATCCTACTATTATTCAATCATTGAACAAATTTATTAACTGCTATCACCATTCAGTTTCAATGGCTTCACTTTCTGGGTAAAATATTAAATTAGCAGTACGCATCAATATATGAATGCCTATTTCAACATTTGCATACTATTTAAAACATTCTTCTCATATTTGTAATATCTAAAATTAACTTAACAACCCTAATTGGAGGCCACAAAAGTATACACATTTGTGCAACGTAAATACATCATTATTCATAAAATGTTTGCATTTAAAATCCAACTATTATTTGTATTCTATTGGCAGCACTTACAAGCGGAGACAATTGCTATAAATATGTATACAATCCATTAGTAGTTAATATGAAATATTAAAATTCATACTCGATTGCTAAATTCACCTTCTAAACATACAAGTAAAAACTGATCATTTGCAGGGTACTATGGCCTGTTCAACGAGGCATATCAGATGCACAGTATATGATGATGAGGTTCATTTAGTGAGTTGAATAGTATACATTTATGTTTCAGATGACAGAGTGGTATTATATAGCTCCTCTCATGTCACTGGTATGGTTTATGTCACTAATAGTTTATAAGCAACATTCACAAGTTCACTATATAAAAAAAAACCATTCAATTGTCAGCTGTCAGTGATAAAGCTGATGGATCAAGGTCATAAATATTCATCACAAAATTTGCATGTTCTACTGGCAAAGGAATGGCTTTCAAGGGAGTCTATACACAACTGTAGTAGAAAACTACATTTCATGTAGATGATCAGATTTAGATGCAAGATTGAAAGAAACGTCAATATTCAAATTAAACGTTTGAAATATGTTATTAATTTTATTTTTAGGAAGAACCTAGAATAAAATAAGAAAAATTCGCTGACAAATTAGGTATGTGAGCGCACACAATAATGATGGCTTGCTGCTGATATTTAGCTCTGTATAATCAATACAAGAAATCAAATTATATATTTCAGAAGTGTAATTATATTAGTAGTAATTCTGTGCTAATGATTGATATACAGAAAATTCATCTCTTTTTAATAGTAGAACTTATGCTTCTATATCAAATAAATAATAAAAAACAATTAACACTATCCTTATAGAATTCAATTGGTTTAAAATTAATAAATATGAATTCATATTAAATAATGCAAAATACATGTATTTAAAAAATAACATAAAATTATCCTGAAATAATTGCAGGCAATTTTGATGTACGTCATTAATAATTTTACAGATTATGCATAATATAAGCATATATAAATATTATAAGCTACAATTCCTGATGATTCAGCTAATCATTAAGGCCTTCAATTTTGAATATTTCTGTTTGATTCTTCCTAGCATCTGTTTGCCTCTGGCTTGCCTACTACTTGAGCAGCTAAACGATAGTAAGGCCTAGAAATGGTGTAATTCTGGCTGATCACACGAGCCTAGTACTGGTCTATCTTGGCCTACCCAACGGGCCTACATTTTTGGGCCTAGAATGGGTCTATACCGAGTGTTCTTTGTTGGCCTGGACTGAGTCTATCCTGGCTGAGCTCAATGGGCCTAGAACTTGTCAATCCTGGCTGATCTTTTTGGGGCTAACTTTCTACCTTTAGCTTCTAAACCACTGCCATGACTTTTGCTGGCTCTTGTTGCAGTATGTGTAGTGTTATAAGCTACAAAAGAAAATTCACACCAATTAAATACCAACCAAAACAAAATCTAATTAAAGCTAATAGTGAATTTCATTTTCTGTTTTGTTGTAAGACTATATTTTGTAGGACTAAATAAACCACATTTTGATTTGTGATTAAAAAAATGTAAAATATAACAGGTTGGCATGAAGGACCCACTGAGAATGGAGCCTAGAAGACCAAGAAGAAGGCACATGACCCTATGGGACTAGGACCTGGGTCTGGGGCTTGGACCCCAGGAGATTGGACCCTGGATCCCAAAAAAAAAAAAAAAAAAATGAGGAATTGCGCCAAAAGCAGATAAACCTTATAAGGAAGAAGACCAGCATATTGTACAAGTCTCAAGCTCTGTCACACTATCAAATTTAATTTTACAAAAACTGTTGTATGCCCATATATAGTCATGATGTGCCTATATATGGGGATGGTGTGATGTTATCATGGCCACTTAGGCATTTCGTATATTTTTGTCAAATAAAATTTCATAGTCTAGACAGGGCTTTCCTTCTGTTTGCCCCTCCCCTCACACAATGACCCCATGGCTGGGCCGACACTCCATGGTACTTACCTTGCATGGCATTGGTCAAGTTAGCAGCATTGGATGCGCCGCCTGCCTGGGCATTGGTTCGACCAGTTGCCGTGCCCATTAGTGCTCTCGTTGTTGAACTCCTAGGATGATGTCTACCGTCACGATCACGGACTTCCCTACTGCTGTCGTCATGGCTACGACCACCCTGTAAAATAACAAACTTGCATCATTATCCCATTCAAAAAAACACTACTTCAAATTTATACTAATAATTATGATGATATTTATTATTATTTAATTCATTTATCAAGAATTACTTGTATACAAAACATCAACAGTACTATAGATAAGTTATAAAGTATATTCTAAGGTTGTATTTGTAATAAATCTTATTAATAAAAAACATAAAAACTGAGCAGATATTAAAATCAATTATTATTTATTTTCTGATTATATAGTATATCATTAATGCTCTTATTTTGTTCACTTAAAAAATTCTATATTATGTGCACCTCACATTACTATTCATAAGTATGGTTAAGCAATTATGAAATATAATATAACAAAAAAAATGAAAAGGCCTGATTGAGACCCCCTGTTGGAGTTGCTGGACGTACTGTCTACACATTTCTGGAGCCAAAGTTGCCTCTGTGAAGAAGGTAACGTTTGGAAGTTTGTGTCTTAAAAGACCAAATCACATATTTGCATTTATTTGCCAGAAAAATACTTAGTATTTCCTTAGTACTGTTAGTAAAACATTAAGTTCTATCAGACTATCAAATTTTCTTTGTCAAAAAACTGTTGTATGCCCATTAGTCATGATATGCCTATATATGGTCATGATGTGATGTCATCATGACCATATTTAGGCGTGTCACATGTTTTTGTCAAATAAAATGTGATAGTCTGGCTTTAGCAAGATAATTTCTTGTTAATTATCCTTTAGATTAGTTATGCAGCTGTACTTAAATATGTAATTTTTATATAAGTGGTTGGAATATTGCAAATAAAAATATGATAATGCATTAAAAATTACAAATATTATATATATTCCACATATTTTGGAACAATGAATTTTTAATTAAATAAATGAAAATAACCAGATTAGCTAATATTTCTTAGAATGCATTTAGACCCCTTTTTAGTAGGCAATTTTAGTAGGTAATGCCTAGATTAAGGTCTACTTAAATCTATATAACCAATGTATACGACCACATTAATGGTAGTACAGTACTTAAAATGTTCATAAAAAATAAAAAATTACATAGAATATATAAATATTTAATCAATCAATCGATTTTAAATTTCATTTTGACAAGAGAAGATCATGTTGAACTCCTGTCATAATAAAAAATATCAAAGCACTGATATCAAAGCAACATATTAGTAACAATGTTATTGTTTTTTTTTTTATTACCACAAGGAATACCAAAGACACCTCAAAAAATGAAAATTACGTGTGCACCCAAAATTTATGTAACAAAAGTAGAGCACATAAATGTCAGACACCACATGAATTGTTAACAAAATAATTTATTCCGGGTGGAAAAGTGGAGATGAGGAAAACCAAATGGACGAATCAAAACCAGAAAGTAAAAGAATTAAAACCATGCAAAATAATTATGCAATTGAGGATTTGTTTTGGTGAATATTTACACATCTAATGAAAGCATTATTAATATAAATAACATATTAGGAATGATGGGCTTGTTTAGAATCTTATATCCAATTATCAGAGTATATTGTGCATCCGATGGTGAATCAATTTAGCCTTTTTTTTACATTAAACCACATAATTTAATTTGCTTGTTTTTTCCTTCATGTAGTTTCAGTGTATTACAAACATGTCCACTGGCTATTCACGCATTATAAATCACGAAGTAATTTATCAGAGCCTGGTAATATCCAGATTCGCATTATGAAGTCTGGAAACAGGCATGAAGGCATGCATTACCCATGCTGGGGTTCATTTTATGCAAGGACGTGAAATAAATGAAAAAAATAAATGGTATTGTTACACCAACAAACCATATTTATCGGTAGGACTGCCTGGCTATACTTACAAACTTATGCATTGCCCAGTCAAACATGTAGTCGTACGTTAACCCCTGTCTATGAAAGAGATTTCTGAAGAGTTGTCTGAGGTAGGAGTAGTCAGGCTTATCCTCAAAACGCAGGGATCGACAGTTGTTTAGAAATGTGGCAAATTCAGCTGTAAGGGGGAACACATAAAAGGCGCAGTGTTGTTAATGTGGGCGGGATTTAAAACATCACGGGGCGACAGCGTTACTTACAAATTTCAGCATATTCCAATCAAATACGTAGTCATATGTAAAACCTTGTCTGTGGAACAGATTGCGGAACAATTGTCGTAGGTACGAGTAGTCGGGTTTTTCGTCAAACCTTAGGGACCGGGTGTAATTAAGGTACGTTGAAAATTCCGCTGTAAAAGAAAAAACAGAAAAGAAGGGCAGCGATTATTTAACGGGAAACCACCTTGCGTTACCAAAGAAGGCAGGTTCAGGTGAAAGTAAAGACACTGCACTCAAGACTGGTGACAAGTATGTAGATGCTACAGTGATCACAGCGCGAGGTTAAAAACAAGACAAAGAAATGAAAAAGCTGATGATGAAATGTAAAGGATTCTGAGGAGAAAAAAAGGTTGTTAATGCTTCGAAGGATAATTAGTCCCAAGTCTGAAATTATTAGTTCAGAGCGGCAGTTAAGCAAGTTCATGTCATTGGGGTGCTTTCGATTGTGCGATGACAGTAGGACGTAGAACGTAACAACGTAAATAAAGTTATCTGTGCATGCGAGAACGTTAAGGTCACCTCGTCGAGTTAATTCTGGAATGCAATTTGGCCAAATCTATGTATGCAGAGAACGTAGGATGCCAGGTAGAACGGTCACGCATGAGTGATTCCGTTCTAGCGTCGTGTCGTCACACAAATCGAAAGCTCACTATTATTATATTGTGAGCCCGCATTTACACGATGGAAGTGTTAGGACGTTTGCATTTGTATAGGGATATAATGATGGTAAATACAGGCTCATGACATGAAAATATGGGAATAATTAGCGATATAGTAAATAATGAAATATATAACAATGATAATAATAACAGTAATGGTCCTTTAATAGTTGATATATAAACCTTTGGTATAGATGGATCCATTTAAAAAAAGTGATTATTCTCCCTCTAAACGCCATAGATGAGGGATTCTTGCGCATAATTTGCTACAAATTAAATATTGGAATTATTGTACATACAATATGTTGTTTCTATCGTAATTTACTCTAAATGATTCACAGCACAGTACATGGACTTGACATGCCCGCAGGGGACCCAAAGGAGGTCCCCAAGCAATGGCGGCACATAAGAGGGGGCCCTTTCCAAATTTAATTTGTTTCCTAATTTAATTATTAAATTTAATATTTTGAATTTCTCACTTTGCACAGCTATTAGCTTTAAATTAAAGTTTAGAATGAAACAAAAATATTTTCCTTGCCAAAAATTACCATTAATGACCATTTCTATTTTTTCCCCCCATACGGTACCAGTTTATATTTAATAAAAGAATAGGCCTCCCTGGAATTTTAACTGTGTGGACTTGACTGAGCTGTAGGGCTTAGCCGGTACACTTCCCTTGTACCAATTATTTCTATAACTATTTAATGGAAGTGCAACTAATTCAATTACTGCATTCCATATGTATGACGCAATTCTTAATTTTTGTGGGTGAATATATTTTATATTTAGTAACAAAGAATCTATATTCGGGTCAAGAATAAGCCTTAGTGTAATGTAAATATTGTATATTTTGACTTTACTTCAATTATTGATGAATTTATTCACCATTATTAGCCTTCACACTGTTGGATTTAATTTTTTTTTTTTTAATATATAAATATAATGTTTTTATGAACTTTAAGATGCCGTGGGCAATGATGCTGATATATGTTGAGGACGCTGATGATAATTACGATGCTGAGGACAAAGATGGTGATGTTGAGGACAATGACGATGATGTTGAGGACAATAATAATGATGTTGAGGACAATGATGATGTTGAGGACAGTGATGATGAAGTTGAGGATAAGACAACGATGATAATGATGAGGACAATGATGATGATGACAAATACTGTATGATGATGAAGATAACTATGATAATGACAAAGGTAATGATGAAGATGACAACAACGATGATGAAAATTATAATGGTGAAAATGATTCTGTAGTGTTATAGACAATAATACTATGAAATTTGAAAAAAATGTGACGACATTGATATTTTTATCATTACTCTACTGAGGGCAAGTTGATGAAATGCACGGCAAGCCATAGCTTTATAGCTAAATACTCACATGGATAGCCTTTGCAGAGTGTCTCGATGGGTGTTGACATTTTTTTTTCACTGATCTTTTCATACTTCTGTCTCTTGGTTGCAGCCTTAAGTCCTTGCCATGGTAGGCTCCCTAGGTTGAAATACATCAACATGTAACCTAGCGATTCCAAGTCGTCACGGCGACTTTGTTCTGGAAAGACAAGAGGGAAGAATGAATCAATTTACTTCCAATATTATCATCAACATACCTTGTTATTATCCCCTTCAATACAGTATACTGCTTTCCTTAAAATGCTCCATCAGCAAATAGTTACTGTGAGCTAAATGGCTCTACTACAGAAATTTATTCTTCTATTGCAATAATCAACCGTTTTTATTGCTTTTTTAGTTATCATTTTTTATGGATGCCTAGGCCTGGGTTAGGTAACTCAACAGAAAAAAGCTTGCTGTCGAGCCTGGGATTTCCCACAGCAGTGGAAAGCCCTTTCTACAGCAATTGCTATCTGTGCTGTTGGGAAATTCGTACCCTCTCCTGTTAACATCTTCTCTCATCATATCATACTCATTTTTCAACATCACTGTACCATCCCAACATCATCAGCATGTAATTCATCACCAATATTGCCATCTTTTTCATCCTTAATATTTCATCTTTTTCAACATCAGTATCAATTTTTTCATCATGAAAATCCTCTTCATCATTATCCATATCTTCCTTTTGCTCAACAATCGCCTGTCATTATCAACTTCATCATCAATATTACTTTCATCCTCAACATTAATAAATTTTAACACCATCATCACCATCTTCATCATCATCATCATCATCATCATCATCATCAATATTTGATCATAAAAATCACCATTTTTTAAAATCAACAATCATTTCTGTCATTAACATCATAAATTTTATCATCAATATCATCATCATTTTTATTATCATGATCAACATTATCATCTTATTCACTGTCAATATCACCCCAGATTAGTATTTTAACAACGTGCAATGGAAAGTCAAAAATATTTTGACAATCCAATAATGGAAACTAATTTCAAATAAAATTGGATAGGATTGTATAAAGCACTAGTTGCAGAATGTTAGTAGAACATTAATTATCAAATCATGTTACCATAACAACGTGCATATTATGCAGTACTCCCTTGTCGAGCAAAAAAGTATCCATCAACGTACATTTGCAATGTAGCGTAAGTGCACAACATTAACAAAAACATGAATGACTGTGACCTCTACATATCATTTGCATTCAACAACTATTTAGCTTCAAATTACTGTAAAGCCCTTAATTTTCGCGACCCTTTATATTCGCGATTTTACAATTTGAAATATATTTCGCAGCCTTTTATTTTCGCGATTTTATAATTTTACAGTCATTTTTTTAACATGATGCAGAAACCTATAATTATGTGTTTAGTTTATATTTTAGCTAGAGCTCCTGATTTTGGTGGGTTTCTCCTGATTTTTCAAGCAATCTCTAACCCTCTGTATTTTTAGGATGGCTACCATATAAGCCTACTACTGTACTGCAGAGACAAAATAACAACCATTCAGAAGTTCGTACTCGTCTTATTGGAAAATTAAGGGCGAAAAAATTAAGGTCTTTACAGTAATAAATTGTCAAATATCTCCTTCAGGGATCAACACCACCTCAAGTTCCCACTATGGTTGGAGCTAATTTTAAAGTAGGTACCTCTAGATGCCAAAATATGGCACACTGAGCCTGGAAAAAAAATAAATCAAGGCAGTGTCCCCTGATAAAACTACAATAAATGTTAATAAGATTAATTTAATCAATGGTCGATGCGAAGAAAAATGAACACTTCATGGCTGATATAACTTTTGGCAGATTTTTTCCCTCATGGGTCAGAGAATGTAGGCCTAGGTTGGCAACATACAACCTTTTTGACCCCACGAGCGTGAGCAATCTGGGTAATATAAATCAAGGTTAACGAAAAGACACAGAGAATAGTTGTATGAACAAATATTTCTTATTCATATAAGAGCATAGAACATTATTATTTAGCAAATTATATGAATGTTCCATTCAACAACTTGGCATAGTTGAGTTGAATGGAACGTTCTATTTTATCCCATTGTGCATTCATTATTTATATAGCCAACTTTCTTTGATCTGTTTCAAGCAACATTGAATTTATATAATCACTTACAGAAATATAAAATGAAATTAGCATCAAAGGTTATCTCACCTATTCCTAGATGAGTGTTTATACTAGCATATCGTGCAGTTCCTGTAAGGTTTTTGTTTTCCCTGTATGGGATATGCTGGTGCGTCCGTGAATCTCTGTATTTCTTGGCCAGTCCGAAGTCTATGATATATACTAGATTGCCCTTTTTCCCTAGGCCCATTAGGAAGTTGTCTGGCTTAACATCTCGATGGATGAAATTTTTGGAGTGAATATATTCAATTCTGCTGATCTATAAGAGAAAATAACAGATAGAAGATTTTAGACATTTGTAAAAAATAGTTATTATTATGTAGTTTGTATCAGGAAATCTCATGACTGATATTTTGCAAGTGGTCTAGTAGTTATTACACCAGGCTAGTTATCTGGAGGTCGTGGGTTCGATCCCCACATAAAGCTTTTATTCAGGTGGGAATTGAGTATTGAGTATGACATCACTCCTATACAGTTATCATAATTATTATTATAAAAAAATACAAAAGAGCCCTTGGAAATCAAACATAATCACTATCAATTTTAAAAATTATCATTAAAGTATATCACCACCGTCCAACAACACCACCAATAATTTTAAAACAGTATAAAACCTTGCACAGTCGCAGCTTGATAATTCATCAGAAAAAAAATATATGTAAATCTCAATAATTCTATTTAAATAAAAACACAAGATGACAAAACAAAACTAGTGTGCAGTTACAAACCTTCATCCAAGTAGATAGCAAAATCAAATAATAAGCAAAGCTTATAGAAACTCATTAAAATACTGAAAACCAAGTCTGGTTTCATAAGTCCTTGCACAGGTGTATGAAATATTATGTAATTACTTGGCAGGAAATTATTGTTATTTCTGTTGTGCTGCTGTCATTGACATGTGTGGTATGCATTATAATAACAAGAATAATATTTAATTGGAGCTTCTTTTTTAAACAAAAGCACACATTAAAAATGTTGCGATTAAGAAACAAAATGCTTATGACATACAAATTATTTCAAGACTAAAGTCTGGTCCAGATATGCCTAAATATGGTCATGATGACATCACATCATGACCATATATAGGCACAGATTTTTTTTGTTAAACATTTGATAAGCTGGACAAGGCCTAAACACAGGTTGATGCATACTGATTGGAAATTTATTGAGAAAACATTCAGAATACAAAGCTTAGGAAATAGGTGGCCAAGATGTCATGGGAAAAATCCTTCCATAATAGATACTGAAAATACCTCCGTGTCATAGGTCAAGTTGTTATGATTGGATTGTTGTTATTGTAACATACACATGTTTACTATAAAGGGCCACCCATTTAGTTTGCTTTTTTATTGTACAAAACATACTATATGCTAGCAGGAAGGGTTAACAGTGTATGTATGCTTAAATAAAAAGACAAAATGATAACAATCATTTTATTTTGTACATTTTGAGGGGTAAGCAGGGAAGTCGCAGAATGGAGTCGCTGTGTACTGTACCTCCTCGAAAATGACAACCAAAATGGATGACCCTAAGGTATAGCAACAAGTGCGAGTATTAGAACATGCTGTAAGCATATATGAGGCATATATAATGGGTTAATTCATGTAAATTTAGAGGCATACATTCCATTTCTTTGTGGAATACAAATACCGTAAAGCCATGAATTGAAGCCGCGGGCTTCTTTTCTTTGCGAACTTTGGATGAGCTTCTTTTCGAGGCTTCTTTTGCAAAGTAAAGAGGGGGCCTTCTTTTCAAAATGAATGCTATAAATTTTGTGAATTTGTACTGTAAAACAATAAATAAGGCCTCTGTAACATCATTCAGTGTCATGGAATGGTTTTAACTGGCATTAAATCACCTAAACTACTGTATAAACCAAGCTTGTATTTAATTTATTTTGTTTTCTGAAATTCATGTTTAGTGTATGTGACTGTAACATCTTGAAAAGAAGCATGCTATCTTGAAAAGAAGCCTATAGGCTTCTTTTTGAGATGGGCTTCTTTTCAAGGCTAATTTTGCAAACTAAAAAGGAGGAGGGGCGCTTCATCTCAAGATTAAGCCCAGCGGGCTTTAATTCAAGGTTTTACGGTACTGTATTTATTCGAATAAACGCCCTGCCCTGCTTTGAATACATCCCCCAGTGAAATTAAGGAGGGTTTAATACGCATCTATTTTACACCAAAATAAATAAACGCTTCCCTTGATAAAAACGTCCTTTTTATTAAACCCTTCTTAACAATAAATGCCCCGAGGCATTTATTCTATTAAATATAGTAAATAATTAATTAGAATGAAAAAATAAATAAATGTAAGAGAAGGGCATGATGGTCTGCTTGTCATTAACACTATGAACCATTTCAGGTTCAGATTTTTAATATTAAATACACAAACAAGTACTTGACAATAGCCAAATTTCATCAGTAGTACCATCACTTATTCAATTAAAACTTTAAAATATATTTTTACACTGACTTTTTTCATTAAATTGGCCTTGTAAATACTTAAAATATCAGAATAATTAAAAAGTGATGCTGGTATGCATAAAAGTAGCAACAATATTCCACTATACAAAGCTTAAATGCAATATAAATGAATCATATCCAAAAATCATTGACCTGAAGAAGTTATTTTACTAATAAAAACAAAAAACATATCAAACACATACAATTGTAATAATTGCTGGTATTCTCGTATATCCTGTCCCACACCCAGTGAATTGGAAACAGATAAGACAATACAACTTGATGGTATACCTTTAAAAAATTTACACATCACAACATACGACCTACAGTAGTCCACACCTCGAGTGCTTTGAGACTTCTGTTTAAAATGCTATATAAAACGAACTACATTATATTACATGAAAAAGCAGTATACAAAAATCAATATGTAGTATGACTTTTACTTCAATAGGACTTAGTCGCTATCAGACACTCATCTGATGTAAACATGTAATCATGTATTGAAGTAATCAAATTATATTTTTTTATGTAGTGTGAATTGAATCTACCTCAATATCGTTGTTCATTGGAACAAAGGGATGTTTTCTGTGATTCATGTGGCTATGGGCACTCATGTAATAGAAATACTGTTACAACTGATATTTTCACAAAGTCTACTCTTTTCGAGTAACCTGTACTTTTTCCTAACAAAATTCAATCGTCCTTATAATTTCATATTACATGTTAAGTTATAATTGAATAATGTGAACAATAGCAGTAAAACTTAATTACATTCTAGTCTGTATTTAATCACCCATTCTGTCTGGATTTTTCTAGCATTTAGCTGGCTTCTATATTATGATTTTAATCATATCCATAATAAATGAATATTAAATAAGAACAATGTAAAGAGCAGATTAGCAAAGTCGACTAAACTGGCTGTATCCACTTTTTATGCTCTGAGCCATGGAGACCACTTCAGATACTTGAGTCCTAAGTATAACAGTACTTTGAAAAAAGACCTGGAGATTGTTTCAAAGTAGTACCCCAGCGTACTGCTCAATTTACTACCAGACGGACCCCACTAAACAAAGGTCTTTCAAATGTTACGGGTTATGTCTGGTGTGTTTCACATCAAAGCAAACCAATCAGATACTTAATAAAAACAATATAGTAAAAATAATAAATTTCACAAGTGACTGACACAGTTGTTAGTTTTTGGGCTTTAAATCCAGAGGATGCGAGTTTGAATCCTAGGCTGACACACTGCTCAAACTTTTCAGTAAGACACTTTACTTGCGTCCCTAGAAGCACCTTAGTAGACTATGGACCATTTGTAATGAAACTGAGAATACTGTAGATGTAGGAATAATCAATCATTGGGCATCACAGGGAAGTGTTGGGAGGGGGGGAAGGAGGAAGGGGATATACAGTCCTTGAAAAAAACCAAAAAAACATACATTATTTTCCCCTCAAATGAAAACATGCTGATTACACTGAAATAGTTAAAAATCACCTCATTTTTTTTTGTTTGCCAGGTAGATCCAACTCACTTAGTCCTATGGTAGTTAGCTAAACCTAGAAAGCGTTGCAATTCCTGTCTCTTATACACATCTAGATGTGTATAAGAGACAGCTGTTAATTCAACGCTTTGCGTTGAATTCAGAATAAACTATTTCTGAGCTCTCAACGATGTCAACAGTTTCAACGACAACGCCAACGAAAACGCCAACGCGTTGTCAACGAAAACGCAACGGGTTGAATGCGTTGAATTTTTGCAATAAAACTGGCCGGTACTGTACACTGAAATAGTTAAAAATCACCTCATTTTTTTTTGTTTGCCAAAGTTCTCACTTAGTTCTCAACCTCCTTTCCTCACCAATATTAGTCCCCTCCCTCATGTTCATACTCCTAGATATATCACTGGTAATAATGAATGTCAGGTAGCTAGGCAGGGTACTTAAATAACATGGCTACAGTATTTCCATGTATCCAATAACAAGGAGTTAATAGGTTCAGTCTAAGGTTATGGTAACACACAATGTCTCTACATACAATATTGACATGTACACATTATGTATAGTGCCCTAGGTAAGATCGTGGAAGTCGTAGTTGCATTTTCATTTGCTACCACATTTTACATTAGTTTTTATCGTCTCTCTTCCAAGTACCTTTATTCTGTAATATAAGACACGGCAACAGTCAATCATTTAATCGCTCTGATCTACATAAAATAGAATTAAGAATATATAAAAACTATATATTATGTATTGCTCGTTACGTAAAACTTTATTGAAACTATCAAATTTTCTTTGTCAATAAACGCTTGTATGCCCATATATAGTCCTGGTGTGCCTATATATGGTCAAGATATGATGTCATCATGACCATATTTAGGCATACACACATTTTTGTCAAATAAAATTTGATAGTCTAAAAAGGGCTTAAGATCATAAACATACAAATTTTAATTGGCCAATATTTCAGACTTCAATTTATTTAAAAAATGCCTTTTTGCCAACAGAGTGTAGGTTCTACTGTAAAACAACTATTAATAGCATTTAATGTCAGTCAGTCACTTAACATATAAACAGTCTTTTTCTTTGAAAAAAAAAAATTAATCATTCAATCAATGCTTCAAAATGGCCGTTCTTATGTAATTTCATTGTCCTGAGAGTAGGGAAAGTGAAAGCATTGTCTTTGTACAGTAACTGAAACATAATGTCACAATCATTTATAAACTCAAAATTAAATAATCAGTATTTAAATTAATTTTAACCACTCTTCCTCTTTCACCATGCCATCTTTTTCAATAAAAAAATATTGCTAATATTATATAAAAATATATAAGATTCTTTTACTGTCACTCTGTGAAAGCAGCGGATGTAGTTATGGTTGGCGGAGCCACACAGCCTAAAGTTTTCCAACCCAGTCTAAAGCTAATTTCACGGACCTCCACCCAACTTTATTAACGTTGTAATGTTGATAACATCGACCAAAGCTCGTAATATGTTAACATCCATTTTGTTTGGTTTATTAATGATCAAAACAGTTCTACAGTAATATCAAGCAAACCAAATGAAACTATTCGAATATTTATGAACCTCCTTGTCCATCCTTGAAATTCACTCTTATTATTTAGAGTTTACCAATGTTATCCCCCACTCCACCCTTAAAATGTGATCACCCACCCTTATTTTTCTACAGCTACACTTGTGTAAAAGCTAGTGAAATAAAAGTCAATCAGGTTAGTACCTGAGTGCTACAATTGTAATTTCTATAAGTGAAAATTTATATATCTTAGGTCTAAAAGAACTTGGCTACAAAAACTTAGCATTTTTGTATTTAAACACCAACAGACATAAATGGCTAGGAAATACTCTACTGCAGCAAAATCAACATAAACGATATTTTTTTACTCATACATTGTTGTTTCACTGGTCGTTCACCCTTAAATCGGTGATAACGTATAACCCTTTGCTGCAAATGACCCTTGTAACGGCATAGATTCTTTTGCCTCTACGACTCACTGAATCATTCTCATTGGGTGGGGTTTTTTTAGTCACCTGTACTTTACGTACAGAAAGAAGTCTGCCAACAATTCAGAATATTTTTTTTTTATTTGAAAAATGTGTTTTGCTAAATGCAAGTCATTGCGGCCACTGGGGATGAGAAATATAAATACAATAGGCTCATGTACTGTATGTAATGAGCAGGTTGTAAATTCCAGGTACAAAATTAACTTCAGATATTTGTTTGCAGCTTTTCTATTACTACTACTATAATTAAATTTGGAAAAACCCTTAAATATTTAAAACATTATATAGCTCAATATTTATTTAAAAGGATCAAAGTTACTATCTGGCATGCAATAAAGTTGAATGCCACCTTAGGATTTAATTAAATATGTAATACGTTTTCAATGAGACTTGCTTTAACTTTATTTTTAAAATTTTAATATTTTCGTACTTGTTTGTCATTTTGATTTTGAAATAAAAAAATATTGAATTGAATTGTTCAGCTTAACACAAATATTTTCAAGATTTAATTTAAGAATTATTAAGAATTATTATTATTATTATTATTATTATCATTATTATTAATTAATAACAATTACAAAAAAGATAAGTAATTATCAAATGAAATAAAATATTTAAAGCAAACTAAACTATTTAAATTTAAAAAATAAATCTATTTCATTCAGATCACAGCAAATATAGATTACATAGTAATTAATTTTCAATTTCTCTAGCTTAACAAAAGAAATATTAAAATATTAAAAGATTCCAATTAAGAATTACACAAAAATAATATCAAATTTAAATACAATACTGTATATAAACACAAACAAAACTATTTAAATTTAAAGAATAAACCTATATCATTGAGATCACAACAAATATGGATTAAATAGTATTGCACATTTTTAAATAAAAACATGATTTCAGACAGGAGTGTCGGATGCCATTTTCACCCGAGCTTCTGTGAGTTCTGTTTCCAGAGAGCTTTCAATTATGGGAGCTTCAAAAGTGCTGGAGAACGGAGCGGTGAAAAGGGTTCCTCTGCGTTTTTCATTTTTGGTTAATGTTAGGATATTTTATGGCGTCATTCCATTTTTCAAGTTCTTTTATGTGGAAAGCGCTTAGAAGCATTGTTTTGCATTAAGCGCTCTATAAGACTAACATTATTATTATTATTATTATTATTATTATTATTATTATTATTATTATTATTATTATTATTATTATTTCCATTGGATGGGGACAACAGCAGCTTTCAACATCATGTACAAAGTAGTTCAAATAAAATTTCACACTTTTGAGGTGTTATCTTACATTTTGCTTGTCCAAGCACCATGATAAAACAGATGATTCATAAATTGGCAAAGAATAAGAAGAATTTCAAGAAAGCAGTAGTCATAGTAACACATGTTAGTGATTATTAAATTGGGTGAACAAGCAAGCAATGACTTGGCAACAAAATCTGTCAGCAAAGTACAAATTCTCTGACAAAAAAGTGTTGTATGCCCATATATAGTCATGATGTGCCTATACATG
The DNA here is from genome assembly GCF_011630105.1 of Anneissia japonica. Taxonomy (NCBI): domain Eukaryota; kingdom Metazoa; phylum Echinodermata; class Crinoidea; order Comatulida; family Comatulidae; genus Anneissia; species Anneissia japonica. The sequence goes on along the minus strand of NW_022690319.1, from coordinate 198,497 downwards.
GACATGATATGATGTCATCTTGACCATATTTAGGCATGTTTTTGTCAAATAAAATGTGATGGTCTGAAAAGGGCTTTAAAACTCAAATGCACACATATCAAATTTAATGTAAGAAATATATGGGTATGACGACGCCATATCACATTCATGGGTATGATCATATATAAGGTTTATCGCGAATCAAAAAATATCAACAGAGGGCTTGCCACAACAAATCATGATGGGATTGGAAAGGGGCCAGAAAACAACAACATGCACGATATTTCCTAATAATGGCTAAAAGGTAAATAAAATTCACCATTTTTCTTTGAAAAGAAAATTGTGATCAGTCAGACGACACCACACCACCAACATGACCCCATTAGAGATCATGGGGCGCTATTTATCTCCTTTTCAATCCCATTATGCATTGCGGCTTTGGTTCTTGATTTACCTTATTATAGCCTACAGCACCTATACAGGGGCAAATCACATGTATTTTTCACGGCTGCCATTTTTCACATAAAATGTTAATAGTTGTGAATAAAAAGATACATTTAATATCTCCAAGATTATTGTACTTTAATTTTTATTGGTAACTTTTATTGGTAACTTTTATTGGCAATTTTTAATAATGAGTAACTCAACAAATTCAATGGTGAGAATATGGTGTGGTGTGGATATTATTTTCAAAAATGTATTAAAACACATATTACTTGTTATATATTAATTGATTAATTATTGGTTGAAAAAACATAAATTGTCTCCTTTTATTGAAAATAATTTATTCACAAAAAACACTCAAAAACTAATGTACTGTCGGTCATTGTAAGGTGAACTTTGGGATGAGGGGCTCATACCAGGACCCCTTGTAATAAAACATTCAAACATTCCACCCAATGACATTTCAAGAACTCTATTATCCGGATACTTAGAAATGCTGAACTCAATTATAAAGATGCAAAGAATCCATGACCTCTAAAGGAACGCAACAATCTATGCTAAACTGTTAAGAATCATATAATTATGAAGAAATTCAAATCCCAATTTAAATACTGATAGACAATTAAGTAGGAAATCTGTTTACAGTAGATTTAGGATAGTTATTACCTTCCTTTATTGTTATTATGAAATGAAGGATAAAAACAATAGAAGCATATTTTTGCCGACTTCAAACAATAGAATATTTATTACACACGAAACGCACACTGTTTATGATTTTAAGCTATACACCCTCAATGAATAAACAAATACAGATTTCCTATTTTGATATTCCCACACTACAAGGCATCTAATAAATGTAATTAAAACAGTTCAGTAATCTCTTGATGCACTACACCTGGTGTTAGAAATATGGTACTGAATTGTCAGTGATTCATTTTTTTTCTTTTAAGAATGCATTTGTGTCTCATCTTGATATATAAATTTAATGAAATACTTTCGGGTATAGGAACATGCTCCTCATTTTTTCTGACACCCCTCTCCTCCCCCTCCCCCCACCACCTCCTCTTTTTTTTGTACCATGTTGTCAATTTGGAGGAAATATATATTATTATTATTAGAAGAATATTTGTTATAATAATATTGGTTTGTCTTAACTTTTTGTGATTACTCTGACAATCACGATTCGAAGACTATCTTGACCAGCGTTTCAGTGAGACTATCCCATTGGTCATCTGGAGATTGTCTAGACCAGCATATCTGTGAGATTACTAGAACATTACCTTGACCAGCGTTTCTATCTTATCAACCATTATAATAACCAAGGTTTTCAATATAACACCTGTACTGTACCCAATAATTATTAAATGTTGTATCACAGCAGGGTTGTAGATTTGTAAGGGTAGGTGGGTGATAACTTTGGTAAACTCTAAATAATAAGCTAAGAGTTGATTTTAAGGATGGAAAAGTGGGTTAATAAGAGTGGGTAGAAGGGCATGAAATTAGCTTTAGACTGGGTAGAAAACTGCAAAGCTGGGTGGCCCTGCCTATCTCTGCCCACATTAACTACATCCCTGTATAGTAATGCAGCTATATGTAGTGTAGTATAGTGTGAAAATTTAGTAGTAGATGACATTATACAGTTTAGGCCTACTGTACTGCCATCAGCGCATTAAAAAGATTCAGTTTTATATTATTAGATTAGGCTACTATATAATGAGTCATGCTACGGTGTTTATATTTCAAATAAGCATAGGCGATTGTAGGCTGAAATTTAATTATCATGTTGCCTCTTGAGAATGCTATCTTAGAAGATAACTATATATAATACATACAAAGTAGTTGTACTGTAAATGGCTAACATGGCTTCCGTATATCCATCTAGTGATGAACTTACACTACAGTTACACAATTCAATACACTAATTACTTAGTGTGGTGCCATACTGCTTAATACAGATACATTAATCTGTTAACCTCTGCTAAAGCTAATTACATAGAAAAACATACTGTAGAAGTTTCTTAGCTTGATAATATATTATGAAATATGACACTGCAAAAGTGTATCAACATTCGTGGAAAGCAATAAATAATTAGTCTCTGAATAAACAAAAGATAAAAACTAATAAAAATTCTTGTTCATTGATTTTCATGGAAATTCTATGGATTACCAGTACTGTATTGACATGTAAACTACATTTTGTTTTAAAACATGAGAATTATGGTAAAATGCATACTAAATTGATTTATGGCAAAGGTGACAGCTTTAAATCACATGGTCCAGAGAAAGTTCAATCTTGGTGAAAGTAAAATCATAACCAAAAATGTTCAATATCAAAATCTGCTTAAAACTATACAAATTATGAGGTAAGAACAATAAATCTTCACTTCAAGAAAACTTGTTAGTAATTATGTTTCATATTAAAGGCTTACTCATTAAGCTGAATATTTTTATGGGTTAGACAAGATTTTTTTTATTACCATGTTTAGCAAACCCGCTGACTGCATATATTGATGATTTCAAATGAAAATAAAATTAAATTTTCGGCCAATTGGCACACCCACCGCCAAGAAAAAATGGCAATTTCAGAAAAAAAATTAATATTTTTCTTTATCTTTAACCCACCCCCACCTTAAAATCTCCAAAGGTTAGATGTATATTTATTCCTAATTAAATAAATTTGAAGCATTTACCATCCTATTGTACATTTACCAATAAAATTTTATTTTTATTTTCTGGATGATTTTGGCAAAACTATTTGCTATTTATAAGAAAAAAATATTTATTTTTATTTTCATTTAGCCCCCTTCCGATAGTCTTTATAAAAATAAGTATGCGAAACAAGGAATAAAAAAAGTCTCGCCTAAATTGTTCTCTTCTACACTAACTACACAGCTTTAACTTTATCCATAGAACATTCTGCCGGGCTATTTCCTTAAATTCATAAAGTATTTGACCACAAATCTTTAGTGAGGCAGTGAGTTGATTAAGTGTTATTGAATGAAATTGTTCGTTTATATCTAGTTATAGTTTGAAATTTTAAATATTTGTTTAAGTACTATGTTCATCAGATCTTTGTATAATTGTATCTAAAGACTTAGTAATAAACATGTCATCAATTTGGCTTGAAAACATTAAACTTGGAATTTTTGTTAAATCTGATCTGATAAAATAAAAAAGAAATCAATGAAATTAGTATGTTTGTTTATAATTGTTAATCAAATGACTTTTAATCGTAATTTGTTTGGAAGTAGCAACAGATCGCCATAGAGATAGCAAAGTATACAAACAAGCGCGAGTTTTCTATCATATGGTATCAGTTCACTTCAGCAGGAAATGTAGGACTCCTCCCCAAAACAGATACTTTGCTATGTCAACTGTACTGTATTATTACTCATCAGGACTTAGATAGTCATCTGTTATCAGGCAATGTTTAAAAAAATGTATGTTTTGTCATCAAATATTCCTTTATTCATACATGAATATTTAAACAGTGCAATCATATATAATTATAGGGCCCTTGCAACCTGTATTGTGCAGTAGCCAGGACTTCATTTTTACAACAAATGACTTTTCATTGTATTTATTATGTTCATTAATGAAAAAGGAACAAGAAACTCAATCTACTTTAACCAGGGTTGTACTATGGAAAACTAAAGTTGGGTGGTTGTGGAAAACATTTGAAGGGTGGGTGGGGCAATAACATTAGTAAATGTTAATAAAGATGAATGGAGGGCCATGAAATTAGCTTTAGAGTGGGTGGAACACTTCAAAGCTGGGTGGCCCCGCCTACCTCTGCCCAACATGACTTAATTTTTATTATTATTATTATTAATTAAACTGTACATTTAATTGGTGACAATCTTTAAAATGTAATAATTATCCTATTAAAGAAGATTATAAAGAATTATTTACATATTAAGAGTCCAACGGTCAGTAAATGTTTTAACAGCAATGAAGGCTTACAAGTGCTCTAAGCGTTGGGTCATTACTTACTGTATCCTGATGAATAAATTAAATGAAAGGAATTTTCAGCAAACAACCTTCATGCGCAATGGAAAAAAAAAAAATAATTACCACATGCCTCAACATGTAATATCCACAGTACTAGAAAATGTCCAATAAATGTTGTTGAATTCCACGAATTCAGTAAAAAGTAAATATTTGGAATTCTATAGTATAATGCCATGAAAAATTATTTTCATAAACATTAAAAAAAAAAAATCATTATGTTTGTATTTTGTTGATAATTAGGTTGATTCTAGGAAGTTCACTTATGGATCAATAGTAAATATTAAAAAAATGAATTGGTTAATTAACCAAGGAATTATGATAACCATCAGATTCGAAAAGGACTTAACAACTACTAGTCTAAAGCGACTCGTCGATCCAGTTTAGTATGTAACATAGGTACGAAAAATGAATATTAATCATGTAAAAGATACTAAAAATATGTGAAATCATGAATATTCATTGAGTTAGTCACTCTGCTTTAACTATGCTGGATATATTTGCTGTCCAAAACAAAAGTCGAATAATATGTTAATGCAGTGTACCTCAACCTATCCGATAATAATATGTAATGAATAGGTTGGGTAAATCTGGCCCTGAAATATATTATGAGCTATCAAATATGGCTTGTTTTATAATAATCATATTGGAATAAACCATACTTTACAGGCAGTTATATACCTTACTGTTGCTTCTACTGAATGTAAAAGCCATGTAAAATACAAAAATGTTTAATGCTATAATAGGAACGATAAGTCTACTGGCAAATATATAATGAAGTGTAATGTTTCTGTACAGTGGCATGGAATGGTTGGCTGGGTAACTAATTGGAATATCTAGTAAAACTATTAAGTATTTAGCTCTGCAGTCCTAGGTCTTATTCACTAGCCTGGAATAGAAAAATTAGCAGTCACACTTAAAATTGTTAAATGGTCAAGCTAAATTCAGATAGATTATAATTTTGGATAAAAATATAAAATTAAATTACACTAAGACCTTGTGGATATTTAAATTTAAATAAAATACTTCATTTTTGCATTTTTTGCATTCTTACATAATAAATAAACATAATAATGTAATGAGATTATTATGCAGATATTATTTATAATGTTTTGACAAGAATATCAAAGGAAGATATTCAATTACTTTTAATTTTCTCGATATTAAGATAATTTGGGAACACATTAATATTATTAGCAATAACAAATCATTTTCTATTTTGAAATGAGATTATTATGCAAATATTATTTACAATGTTTTGACAAGAATATCAAAGGAAGATATTAAATTACTTTTAATTGTCCCGATATTAAGATAATTTGGGAACACATAAACACTATTAGCAATAACAAATCATTTTCTATTTTGAAGTCAAAAGTACAATTAATGTAATTACTTGCAAAAATCATTAACACATAAATCACTAAATAATTAGAATACAAATTCAAAATTAAGAAAACAAAACTAAATCCAAAATCTATTATTACCATAGATCAAAAGATGTGATTAATAAACATTCAAGACCGAACAAAAAAGGTCACTCCATAACCCTTCTATAAAACACTCAGAAAAAACTTGTAATAAAAGCTAGCAACCTACTTAAAAATACAAAGTGAATCAATATTTTTTGTAGAATATCACAGATGGTAAATCTTATGAATAGATTGAACATTAATGTAACTGGTAGGTACCCACAGAAAGTGATTTTTATATATTTTTTAACCTATATTTAATGAGGTTGAACCATTTTCTCTAGTAGATGTTGCCAAGAATAATGTCTATTCTCTTATAAGAACTGGACCTAGACAGAGAATGTCTGCGACTGAAACAAAGCCAGGGGCAATAACCGATAAATGCATTTCAGGCTAAAACATAACATGAACAACTTTTATAGTTCATCAACAATGCAAGCTAAGGTATCTATGCCTGGCTGGAAGTGAAGAGTGTGGGACTTAAAGTCAGGCTCCGGAAGAAAAAAAAAATTTGATATGTTGTACAACTTATTTTTGTGAGACAGAAAAAAGTTGCTTGATGAAAAACTAAGCAACGGTGAATGAGATACAGATTTTTGAATATTTAAAAACTGGGGGGGGGAGGGGCGAACGCGGGGGGGGGGGGGGGGAGAAGGTGTAAAGGTGGTTACGCCCCTTTTTCCCCCAGTTTTTAAATATTCAAAAATCTGTATCTCATTCACCGTTCCCCAGTTTTTAGTTAAACAACCTTTTTCTGTCTTAGAAAAATCAGTTCTACAACTTAAAAAAATTGTTTTCCTCCGGAGCCTGACTTTAAGCTCCCAATCATGAGGCTGAAAACTTGAACAGCAATTGCTGTGCCAACCAACCCCCACCCCTCATGCAGCAACATAGAGACCCACAGGTATCAATCATAATATTAATTACTGGAGTTTCCCTCCAATTAAAGACCACTTCTGGGACTGGGATTTCCATGGTCCTTAGTAGCATTGGTTTACAATACTAAAGATAAAGACATTTGTTAAGACTACAGAAAAATGGTCCTTAATTGGAGGTGGTCTTTAATTGGAAGGAGAACTGTATTATATGAATTATCAAACAAGTAAATGATTGAAAAAAGAATGAGGTGATATGTAACTAATTAAGCACCATCATTTTATATGTCATGAGAAAAACAAAACATGCTCCCTCCCCCCACCCCGATCTTTTCTTAAAAGAGAACATTCATCTCTTTTTTAAGAGTATGTATATACACACATTTACGAAAACAATGACACAGAAATTAATAAATAAATCGGTCAAACAAGAAAATAAACATACCAGCTGGTCTGCTAATAGTAGAACTGTTTTGAGGCTGAATTCCCGAGAGCAGAAGTTGAAGAGATCTTCTAGGCTAGGTCCCAATAGTTCCATTACCATTACGTTATAATCACCCTCTGCACCACACCATTTTATTGTTGGTATTCCCACTGCAAAGAAGGAAGTACCATAGAAATTTCATCCCAAATTATTCATACAAATTGGTTCCGTAGCATAGAAAAATTGAAATACAGAGAACAAGTAGGAATGGCAAAGCCAATATTTCTGATTGAATATTTTCTAATTTATTATATAAAATGTAAACATTTTTTGTACTTAAAAAATTCTTTCACATTCCAGTATAGAAAGCAGCATAAAATTAACATTTACCATTATTTTCATATTTTTATTATAACAATAAAAACAATGACAACAATCAAAAAAATATCATAAACCAATAGGCAGAGAAAAATCATAGATAATTTAACTTTTTAATTCTTATAAAATTAGTTTATCTACACTATCAAATTTAAATAAAAAAGCTTCACATAAAATGTGATGAAAAATAAGAGTTGAACATGTTCAAATTTTTTTGATACAATTTGATAGTTTGTGATATGACGTCATCGTACCCATATATGGGCACATCACATTTTTTTGTCACATAAAATGTAATAGTGTAGACAAAGCTTAATTAAATGATTGTGAACTACAGATAAAACATCATACAGTACATATCCTGATATCATAAACACATAATCAAATAATAAAAGCCATCATTTACAAGGCTTTAAATTAAAGACAGATTAAGATCAATATACAATGTTCCTATAAAATCTAGGTCTAGAACAAAAAAAAAAAAATGAATCAAGAGGTTGATATCAAAGGTATTGCAAAGGTTAGCACTAGGCCACCAAGTATTTATTTTGCTTGGATATGTAATATAAAGATGGTTATAAATCAGACATGTTATTACAAGTCAATGGGCCTAGACCAATGTCAACATCCTACGGAATGAAATTGAACTCTAGTACAGTGCTTGCACTATAGCAGAGAAAAGCTAGCATCACCCAATTAAAACCTGCACTGAATGAGGGCTGAAACATTCGTGCAATCATGTGATTGACAGTTAGAGGTAACACTTCCTAGAGGCATTAACAAAAAAAAGTAATAAAAAAAAAGAAATTGATTTCACTTCTTTAGACAACCACTGTTGGGCTACATAAACATTTGTGCTGCAGACATTTTATCAGGTAATTTTCATGGTGAGAGGTACAACATTTTTTCTTCAGGCCTGAACTGTCTGTACTCTACATAATGAGTTAGATTTAAATAATAGTAGTGTAAGCTAATTATGTGATCGCAGTGGTTTTAAATTATGAATTGTGATGCAAGTTGTGGGGCTGTTAATTGTAGAATTCTAGACACAGAATTGATTGCTTTTTGGTGCAATGTACTCGGGGAGAGATTGATAGCAATAAACAAAACTGTTCTTAAATACTTCAGTTTGTAGCACTTCTCATCAGTATCATAATTGGATTGTATTGGGCTGGAATCATGATGTAGACAATATACTGGATTCTTTTGGATGAAGAATTATGACAATCTCCATTAATCTGTTTTTGATTGTCACATCTTCACATTGATTTGCTACATCTCAATATTAGAATCAACACAATGGTGACAGGACTAAGATAGCAAGGTCATGTAACATTAGCCTTGTGTTCTTACAATGTTAATTGATTAGTAAACAATAACTGCAAAGATTGTTACTAGGAACAAATGACAATGACTGTCAGAAATCTTTGTTTATATACACTGCTTTAGAAATACTTAAAAGGTTAATTATCATGCCCTCTTTAGTAACCTTTGACCAGAGAAATAGCCTATCTACATTAAATAGTAAATTTATAATTCTTTATTATATAATCTTAATTATGACTAATCTGCTATGTCATGCTACATTATTATTATTATTATTATTATTATTATTATTATTATTTGATGGCAAATGTACCTCCAACTTCCTTATTATGAAAAGACATGGCCACTGGTGTTAAATAAAGAGTGTTACATGATGAACTTATTCAAATACAATTATTGAAAATAAATATTGTTAAATAATAATTAAATATCCTCCCTTCTAAACTGTTAAATACGCCTACAGTTTTAGAGATGAACTACTGTACTTATAGAATATTCAAAACCATATACCATTGATAGCATGCTTGCAGTTCATTGTTCATAGCCACAACCCACAAGTCATGATTTTTGTGACATCATTGGGGATGACTAAGTGGGTGTATTGTCTACCATGTATTTTATAGTTTGTATTGTATTCTAAATTTCAAGTGAACCATATTGATCAATAAAGTATAGTGCATCTATTATGGGAGCAGAATTGGGGAAATGGTTCTCTGGTTCACACTCTCTACCTTGGTTGTAATTTTTAAGAATCACTCACTGTGCATTGTTTTAATCAAAAAGTTTATAATTTAAAGGTAAATTGGTAAATCAAGTACATACCGTATATATTCGAATAAACTCCTCAGGGCATGTCTACTGTTCAGAAGGGATTCTGAGTTTATTCTAGCATGGAGGAATTAGTTTGATTCGAGGGAGGCCTTTTTCTTTTTTTTTTTTGAGTAAAATGGATATGTATACTCAAATGGCCCTTAATTCCACTGTAAATTTGGAGTTCTACAACACTTAATTACTGTTAAAATGTGTTATCACACAATCATAAAGACTTGATCCCAACCAGGTTACAAAAAAAATGTACTACTACTGGAGTACAACATTAATAGAATGTGTTGCGAATGATGTTGGATCCATTAGTTTTGCTTAAAGTCCTTTTGGGGGAGGCATATATTTAAGAGAAACATGAATGCCCTGGGGCGTTTATTCAAGGGAGGAGTTTATTCTAAATGAAGTTCTGGAAGGGACGTTTATTCGAGGCAAGCATTTATTCAAAGCGGGGCATTTATTTGAATAAATAAGGTATTATAAAAGATCAGATGAAATTATTTTTTTAAAACAATATTACTTTTTAAAAACAATTTACTTTGTTATTATCCAATATCAATATATACCTGTTTAGTTATACATAAATTTTCTACTGTTTTTAGCATATCCCTTTAAATTAGCTTTTCTAAAAGCTACATACCGTATAATTACAATTAAAAAGCCAGACATAAATCAAAATCTGATACTAAAGTCCCTGAAAATTGTTGGCTGATTGTCAGTGGTATGTTAAGGTATGCATACTTCCTCCATTACATCTCAAACTACTAGTTAGTGGCAGAATATTTCAGGGCACCTCTTAAATTTACTGTTCAGTGAGCATAATATACCTGACTATGCAGTGAACTGCTACACTGATAATTTTAATTCCTTAGCACAAGTATTCCTCCTTCTTTGACCCTCTGACCTTACAGACTTTCAAGTGCAAGGTCAGGGGTTCAAGTCCTAAACTACAAATTTCTTCAATGTTTTTGGGAACGGTAATTTATCAACATTGATTATTATGCGAGCAGCATAAACGCTACGTTCACAACGAGCACGGAAAACGATTATTCAGGTCATTCATGCTTGTTGCTGATTGATCTAATGAAAAAAACACATGATTTTATGATACAGATGGCTTTCAGAACCATCACTCCGGATCTGGAGTCCGGATTGGAAATCATACGAATTTGAAGTGAACAGTCCTATTCTTTACCACTGAACCAATTTTTCATGATTTTTTGTATTGGCACCAGACCGGATCCGGGCTTTGGAGTAAACTTAGCTTTACTCATAGCTAAAAAAAAAAAAAAAAGTGCACCGTCTTATGGATAAGACGTTCAAGCTGTTGGTCCCGTGTGCAACATGTCCCTTGTGTATGTTGAAAAATGTACAAAACTACACTTTTTGAAAAGAATTAGGGGATTGTCACCCAGTGTACTACCCAATCTCTACCAGAAGAGACCCAACTGGAAATAAGTCTTCTTCAGACTTTTGTTTACACCGAATAAATTAAATCCAATACACGTCTTTAAAAAATAAATGGGCACTACTAATACAGAGAAGCATTGCTGCGGGGTCGCTTGTGCTTGGCGCCAGGGCCGACTGTTCCATTTTGTTTTCGAGGGTTGTTCTCATGTTTGAGAAAGAATAGGTAATTAGTCAATTTATCCAGGTAAGTAATTCATGAAATAGACATAGAGATTCCACGTTGAATTTGAATGTTAATTTAAACCCTTGTTCACACTAACAAATCTTATGTCGCAAATAGCCATGATTTGACCTTATGTACTATATGGTCGAGATAATATCATGCCCATTTTATAGTGGACAGAACATAAAATTCACCTATGATGAATATTCCTCTTGGACTAGCAAAATTCTCCAGGGAATGCTTGGAAGGCTATTTGGTCAGTGTGTATGATTGATTATTGACTACTAATGTGAAGTGCTTTGAGAGTTGGGATAATGAAGGCACTTTAATTAAATGTCAAAAATTAAAAAAATATTCTAGACAAAATTTATTCAACTACTGTATTTTATAAATAAAATCATGAGACCGTGTCTGATTTGTTCAAAATATATTTTTAATAACATGATTATTAAGAGTTTAGATATGATTCAAATGTTTTTAATTATTATATGAATTATGCATAGTTTTCTGTCATAAATTTCTGATGAATATAATTATACATTGTATTTTTGGCAACCAGAAGCATTCTGCAGAATTGTAATATTATTATAACATTAACATTATTAACAATGTTAATTATAATATTATATTATTAACATAATTACCTTGAATTGAAGACAATTTTTGACAATACTACTGAGCTTTTGAAATATTAACAGATTTTCAATTTTAGCTTTATTTCCTTTTTGAAGCTGATAATTGTTGGTAAATTAAAATTTATAATATACTTCACAATTATGCCATAATTTTAGGTACCTACGGATTTAATATATTTATTTTAATATATTTGAATAAATAATTAATTATTGTGAAACATATTCCTAAAATGAAACGTTAACTAGGTTTTCTTCAAAGGCATAGCAATAAAATTTGTTTTCATGACGAATGCTGTAGTATAAGCTATGTTTGCATTAAACTGTAGATGTACTGCATGCAATGTGATCTTGGACACACATATTTGTTTTACAAGGGAATGAATTTCTACAGGATATATAAAATAAAAATAACACTGAATTGAAGCTACTTCCGACCTCAAACTCTTCAGAGTTCAATCTCATTTGGACAGATTTTCCACTGCAAATACTAATAACGAACCATTCAGTGTTACTGCATGGAAACAAGAGAGCTGGGAATTAGACCCTTGGAATATGCAAATAGAAATAGTACAACTGTGGATGTGATTACCATTACGGCATGTACTCGCACAAGCAAGGCGACAGCATCATGTATGGATGTGCGTAGCAGAATTAAATATGTAACGACGGCTTGCTTTTAGCTAGCTAGCCACTGAAACAAATCTTGCCTTTTGCAATACATTCTGTTCTACTTATAATAATGCATGCATCAGAGAAGATATTCGACATGCTTTGGCAATGTATATCGGGAGATTAAAATATTGAAAGGATTAGGCCTTCCCTTATTTTATTGTCATATTTATCTGGGTTTACTTTATCTGTGATAATAATAATAATTATTAATAGATAATGAAGAAGAGCAAATTTTACTGCAAAAACAGTTTTTAAAAATCTTTTTTTAGAGATATCTATTTAAAATATTATAATACACTTTTTTTTTTAAATAAACACATTTTATAAGAACACTGAGGCTGAAATTGCTTAAAAATTAAGAACAAAATAAGAACAAATTGAGGCTCAGGATTGTCAATCTAGAAAAACAAAAAAATTATATCTGTACCTTATGTGCAGTAGGTGTGACTATGCAATACCCTCTCCCAGTACAGTATGCGTACCTACCTCCCATTTGTGCCATTTTTTAACCGGGGCCATTTTTTGGGCCTTTAATTCAGGGGCCATTTTTTGCAAGGCCGGTTTCACCTCCCAGTACAGTGTATACTGCTGTACAATAATAATTTTCTATGTTTAAAAAGTGTGTAAAATAAGAACAAAATAAGAACATTTTAAGCCTGAAATTGGCCAAAAAATAAGAACACTGAGCCTGGCAAAATTTTACTGGTTCTTATAAAAAAAAAAGAAAAAGAAGTGTAGTACCCTGAATAACTTCAAGAGTATTTTTTTTTTTATTTGTATTAATACATTTCGTCAGATGAAATAAAATAGATAACAAATGAACTAGTAAATATTGATTTAAATCCCAAATTCTACCACAATGGCTTTAAGAACAAAATCACAAAGACTTATTGTTAACCAATCAGTAACATCCACAGTGTCTATGGATACCATTGTTCATGAAAGTTTAGAAAAGCTGGGAAATACGGTCAATAACAATGCCAACTGACCGTACAGTTACAGTCAGTAAACGCTGGTAAACAAAGCGGCTAGGTTTGTGTGCTTAAGGTACTATTCTCATTGCTGACTCTTTAAACTGCAAGTGTCGTCCTCTGACAACAAAATGTAAATATCTGTCTACATTATCAATGTTCATGTGACAAACATGTTTGATTTACCCATATGGGGACATAATATAATGATGTGATATCATGACCCATTTTAAATTGAAAGTAATAAAGAAACTCTTGATAATACAGTTAAACTTGTTGACTGCCTAACTTGAATAATTTTTAAGTCGATCTTATTTTACATTTTACATGCCAAATTGTTGTGTTTTCCATTAATTAACCCAACTATAAGTCAAATTTCATCCAAGCCAAACAATTTTTCAATACCATTTTTGATTCAACTTAGGTGATGTTCAACTGTATAATAGAATGTTACCCAAGCTCCTATGATACACATCTAGAATTCATGAAGGCTAATAATTAGCATACAACATTGGAGGCAAAATTCAATTCATTAACAAAAAGTTTCTTAATATGACTTGGTATTTTTCAATTGGTAAAATGCAAATTTTCAATTCACAAATGAGTCATCACAAAGCTATATATTTTATAATCTTTGGTTGAACATAATTTATTCCATTTCCCTCCTGTCTTATATTAGTATACGGACAGACATTAAAACTTGTTTCTCCTTTCCGTAGTCCAAAATTATAATTAGATATGCTATCTACAGTAGGGGTCTTAACGATCACATTAGTCATTTTTCAGTATAAAAATACAAAAATGGTCAGCATTTGATTTATTACAACTGTTTAACAAAAACACAATCCAAAGTTATTTTAACTTAAGATGGTAAAACTATCAATGGATTGGTATCATAATTTTTTTTCCCATTTCTTTATTCAATAATATTTTAACAAATTTTCATTGAAAATATAAAGATATAAGGATTAAGAAATTATTAGTCCAAATATAATTCTTGGTTTGGAAAGATTTGAACATAGGTCTCTGGTATTAAAAGGGAAAATAGACTAATATCTAGTACCTGCATATCACTTGGATATAAAGTAAATGGGGCTCATATTTAGGGTGGAGCTTGTGCTCAGTTTCAAATAGCGTGAAGCGTATGAGGGTGTGATGTTCCCCCGGGTGGGACTCTGGTCCACGGCACGTTACTCCCAGTAATTTGCTGGTAGGTACCCACGGATAGAGCTAGGTAGACTGAAGCAATGTAGATAGCCTCAAGGACACTTAGCGAAATGCACAGTGAAGGATTGAATCCCCGACCTCGAGGATGGGAAACCAAACCATTTCCACTGCGCCAAACTGCCTCCATGTGATATGATACATAACCACATAATTTGTGGTTTTTATGATCAAACATAAACAAATATAATTATTTAGACTTGCTATAAAATATCAGATGATTAACACCTCTTGTAATATAACAGGATGTACTGTAGGGATAGAAACCACATTCATTCTCAACTGTAGTAATATCAAGGATGCATCATCGTACAGTACCTATTACTTTTAGCAAATCTCATGGAGTGATTAGGATCGCTACTGAAATAGATAACCAAGTGCCTGTAGGTGTTTGTCTATTTGTTTACATGGTTGTTTATTCATCTAAACAGCAAACAATGATGATATAATAGCCTGGTTCACGTCGAACTTTTATCTAGATATAGATCCACTTAACTAGTTAAAAGTTCAACATGAACCACTCAATTATAGCTAGATAAAGGCTTAAGTCACTTAAAGTTAAGTGACTTAACTTCACTAGATTAACGATAAATTAACTTGCTTAACGGTAAAGTCGGCTGAGATTATAAGGACACAATTACGTAACGTAGGCATCGGCCAGCGTTGTTGTGCTGTACCACCATTATCATCTTCTGGCTGGCAACAACTTACTCCAACAATGCTAACAGCAGCAGCATAGTAGTCTCATTAGTCTGGTTTTCAGAAATTATTTATAATATTATGGGTAAAAACCCAGCAAACGTCCTTTTACGAAGTCGTATTACAAATGACCTTTTCATCATCGACCAAGTAGTAACGTCAAAAATTCCGATTGCGTACGTTTTCCAAAGTGATAATGTATATTATTCTTAATAATAAAATCAGATTTGTTGTATTTATTTATTTATTGACAATTCAATCTTTTCCATTTCCACTATAATAGTCATTATTAATTCAGATTCAACGAACTACCACCAACACCAGTCGTTAAAATGAGCGCACATGTTAATACGATGACGAAATAAAAAGTGTGTTGAAGTCAGCAACTTATTTGACACCGCGAAGCTAGATTTTCACGAAGTGCATGTAAACAACACAATTGAGCGATCTAAAAACTACAAAACAGGACATAAAGGTCCGTAAAGTATACAGACGTTTTAACGAGAATTAAAACAATATTTTGTTAAATGGAAGAATGCTAGCGATTAAAATAAGTCGTTTTTTATCGAAGGTAAATTTAGCTAGGGCCTAGAGAGTCTACTACTACTTAGATTGCGATAGAACACACTGCTGCACTGTCAGTTGGCTCGTACTGGTCGGCTAGGCTAGGTAGTGGAAACTGACACCTGATCTACATATAGTAGTTTTAACGAATACCCCTTGTTACTAGAGGTTCGTAAAACACAGTAGACGTTTTATTAAACAAGCATTCCCACCGTGTGACATCGACGGCCTGAAACTGGCTGGCTGTTTATCTGGCTTTAACTTGGCATCGAACGCAATTAGGGGATTATCGTATCATGTTTCAAGACGGGTATATCTAGATAAAGTTCGACGTGAACCAGGCTACTGACCCTAATAAAATGAGTTGAGAGTCAAGAGTAAATTACGTCAAACAAATAAAAGATTGCTGCTGTTGTTGAAAAGGCACGCAATCATACTGTAATAATAGTGTAAAATAGATAAAAAGATACCAAGTATAAACTATTTTATTGTGTTCTTTTTACAAGTGTATCTGATATTTTGGTTTTGTATGTGAACACACTGTGTTTGAGCATGGACCTTATTAATAGGTCCATGGTTTGAGTGTTCCACTGATATTTGTGTTTGTCCAATAAATTGTTATTTTTAAAAACAGGGCAAAAATCCCTTATTTAAGGCCAAATAAAAGAAATTACTAGATTCCCCTCACGTATCCCCTTTCTCTACCTCACCAATTTTATTTATTTATTTTTTTTTTATTCCCTTTATTTTCTGAAATGTACGAAAATCTGGCTAACTCGCATCAGTAAAATTCATTTCTCGATCGTTCGTGTTGGGGATACACATGGTGTGAATCATTTCTTTAATTTGCTTTCAATGTGTCTACTTGGCAAAAGTAAGAAAGTAGTAGTTGTTGTACATCGACCATCTTGGATTGGAATTGCCATCTCCAAGTTAAAAAAAAAAAATGCCCTCATTCTCCTTTTTTAAAAACATTAGGACCAGAAACTACTTTTTCTTTTTAACTGGCCTAATTATTTATAATATGAAAGTACCTACCTCCACCTTGCATCATTTTGTAGAATTTGCTTTCTATGTGTAATTGCGGATGCTTGGTTTTGATACATTCCAACTTAATTGCAACTTCTTCTCCATTGGTTATATTGGTACCTGTAAAAGAAAGTATACATAGAAATTGATTGTCTCTACCTCTGTACTATTTTATTTGTATTATGACTAACCATAAAGGTTGTAATTACCATAACGTACTATACTTTACTCAACATTTTACGATCTTATCACACAAAAGTAAACAAAAGTACAAGGTAAAAAATATTAATAGGTTATTCATTTATTGATTGTCTGGTTGGTAACTATCACATATACAACAATTGTTTTGTCATAGCTACAGTTTGAAATGTTTATATTTGAATGCACCTAACAAATACTTAGTGCTTTCAATCACAAATAATTTACCAAAATTTAACATCAATAACAAACTCACTAAAATCTGTATTTCACATACTAAGAATCTAGAATTATAGGATTCATAAGAATAAAGTATTAATTAAACATGCTTGGTTATTATGCTATATGAACTTTAATAACTTTGATGATAATTGTAAAAAATAAATTGATGAATCATTAGATTCAACAAAATGCCTCACAGTTCGATTTACACTGGGACAAAGTTATGGCAAACGCACGGTGGGACATTTCGGAGAGGGGGAAGGTAAAATTTCAGCCTACTGTAAATTCAGAACCTAGCTGTCAACCTGCTAATTATTTCCTTCTGTTCACTAATGTATGGAATTTTATAAATTATTAATGTGTAATTATAAATCGTTGGAGGGGATTCCCCACAAATATTGTGAATTGCAAGCATAAATAATCTAGCATTAGGGTCACTGAGACCTTTCACCATAGTATAGATACAGGATGGTAAACATAAGGTACTGTAGCCGTGCATCAGACCATAGCATTATATAGTGCAATCTCCCCAACTACTGTAGCAATGTGTAAAGGTCAATGAACACTCTAGGTGGGTTATTACAATAGTACAAGTTAACACTTAAATACCGGATTTCCCCAAGTGTACTACTACAGGTGCTATTAGCAACCGGATTAATGTTTGCATTATCAGCATCACCACATTTCTTGGAGGTGACTCTCTTTACATGCTTTTTTCGACTTTTTCTGCCAATTGTAGGGGAAAAAAAGTTCTAAAAAGGAATGTTCCTTATAAATTAGCTTTTCTTTTGATATATAAATTAGAAATTTTCCACAACTGCAATTTGAAAGTTTTTCTGACGATACTCGTTTCCGTCGCTAGCATAGTTAAAGCCATGGCCTAGTTAGCTTAAGCGATAAAGTAGGCTAGGCCTATGTCATGGCGCTGTAGTATATCGCGGCTATGCCTAGGCCTATATCGCGGCTATGCCTAGGCCTACATCGTGCAGGATAGCCCAGCGACTTTGGCATAACAATAATAATAATAATAATAATCTTTCTACTAAAGTTTGTATGCTTTTTTGCCTAGCTAGGCTCATAATTGTCATCACCATCAAATTTATCACATTTAGATGGCTAGCTGTCGTCACTATGCTGTGCAAAATGGTGAATAAAATACTATTTTTTGACATCGCGATAGGCATCAAAATTCAACTCGCTTCCTCAGCTATGCAGGGTTGCGGTGCGACCATTCTGAATGGCAAATATTAGATATGATTTTAAATGATAATTGTTAAAAATTTTTAGTTAGCACAAATCGGGTTAATGCGAATGCAATCATGAGCAAGAACTAATGACCTCTTGACCCAAGCAACAATAGAAGGCTAGCTTTTACTAAAAATAAGGAAATTCATGTTGCAAACAAACCATGTTTCTTTGTTTTATTGATGGCAGAGATTGCTGCCCCGGCTGCAAAAGACTGAACAGTGGGAGGAAAATTACCGCAGCTAGTATAATAAAATAAGGGTTAACATACTGTATTCAGTCACAGCCAATAAGGTCAGCTCAAATAGCGCGCAATGGTTATGAGTCTCCATATAGCCAATCATTTGAAAAGAACTCTGGATAATGACATTTTGAACAAATTGTAAAATTAATTAGTAACAATAAATATATCATATTCAGAAAGTGTAATGGCTCGTGAACATTTGTACCATACATTATGTAAGTCCAACAGCTTTCAACAAAATCTGAAGGTCATTACAATTTAGCTATGTTCAACGTCAATGCCAGGTATACTGTACATTTACAGTGTATGTTACACCAGGCATAACAATAACAATAACATGCTTATAAGAGCATTTAGATTTGGCTCAGAAAGTGCAAAATACCCCTTGCTTGGAGAATTAATTGTAAGGACAAAATACTGCAATACTTGCAGTGAATGGTTACAGATGGATATGAGGTTATAGTGGGAATGTCGTATTTCAATACAGTACTTCTCTGGGACAACCAACTTTCCTGTGTTAAAGGTATTTTAAACCCCTAGCATTACATAACCCAAAAAGATCACATTAGACAGTTTTCAATCCCACTAACAAATGCCTGGTCTTTGCTATCATTCAATTAAATTCATACACATTCTTTATACGGTAACAAATTCTGAGCACATGTTTTACACAATACTTTTAATCAATTTAAAAAACAAGTTTGAAAATATAAACAATTACACCTTACTTAATTACAACAATTAAAATATAAATAAATGACAGCTAACTTTCCTATGTTAAAAGGTATTTTAACCCCCAAATATTGTACACAATACTTTTAATCAATTTAAAAACCAGTTTGAAAAGATAAACATTTACACCTTACTTAATTACTAACAATTAAAATCTAAATTACTGTCAGTTAAACACTACGGCCTACCACCTAACTAATGATAACTTTTTATTCGTGTTTGTCTTTATATATACAGCAAACTAAGTGGTACAGTATGGGTACCACCTAGGAATAGATAATGTATATTTGGTACTGAATAATTCATGCGTGACTCAAGAAATACTTTCAGGTAGCTGAGAAAATAATTGAACATTGTGATACATTCCTTTCCAGAATGCCATCATTCTATTTTATGAATTTCAGTAAAAGCTGTAAATGCCACAAACAAGAACATCTATTCTTCAGAATTATTCAGAATCAGTCGGTATGGCTCACTCTGAAGCTAAATTGTTACTGGATTGGATTTATTTGGTATAAACACCAAGGACAGCCCACAAAAGTCTGGAAGAAGACTTATTTCGAGTGGGGTCCTTCTGGTGGTGATTGGGCAGTACACTGGGAGACAATCCCCTACTCTTTTCCGAAGAGTGTACTGCGTTCTTTAACGTGCACATGGGCCATAATGCACACAGGACCATTGGCCTAAGACGGTGCGCTATTGTAACTTGTACAGTATTTCACCCCTCTAGTTGAAACACAAGGAGAGGCAGCGATGGGAATTGAACCGGGGACCTAGAGATCTCCACGGCTCAGCGCACACACAGTGGCTACCACCAGATTAGCCAACTGAGCTAAGCTGCTCTCATGTAAATCTCTTATAGTAAATGATGTAGTTTTACTCAGGTAAAGCCTGAAAAAGAAACTGCCAGTCTCAGGAGCGAGATATAGATACAGTTACAAGGAAGGGATTTGGGGATTTAGGGTTGATAGGCTAATTTGTCATTATCCTTTTACAGCGTAATAATTAATTCATAAAATAATTCTTCAGTTAAGATTCAAATTCATTTCATTGAGCCATTTATTTGCCATAAACCATAATTGATGCCTAGTCACAAACCAATTAGCTACAACAGACAACACCCAACAAAGATACAATGCAAGCCCAATTATTATTTTTTTATTAATAGTTATCCATGCCTGCCATCAAGGTCAGAATTTGTTGCGTACATTGCACTGTCTACCCATTTGGTATGAAAAAAGAACATTGTATTGACATTTGAAATTAAACATGTTCTTGCCTATAGTTGTCTGCAATTACATCTAATGCGATTGATTACAGTTTTGATGGCCATTGTGTTGATTTGAAAGAAAAATACATATCCTTAAATCGCAAACAAGCCACACGCAGATACTGTAACATTTTCAAGGTTTTTTTTTTTGTTTTTTTTTGTTATAGTACCTGTATACCCTTGTGAATCAAAGTGACATAGAAATTACCCAATAATCTGTAATAAACACCATACTCAAATAAGCTCCTCTGTCGATTTAAGCGCCGCACTGAAGCCTCCAAAACTGTTAAGCACTGCAGCACTTATTCTTCCACTATTTATGCTTTTGATTGGGAAATATTCAAGCAGAACACTAGACAGATGCTATGACTGGTATTACATGGGAAATACTTGCCTGCTGTATAATGCTGATAACAACCATATGGTTTATAAATTGTTCTCAATGCATTAAAACTATCCTATTCCATACTGTATTCAGTAGCCAACAGCAATTCTTGACAAAGTCTACAGACAGCTACACAAAGACATTTGCTTTGTATGTGAGTGGAACCTGAGTATGATTATTTTAACATTTCCAATTCAATTTTGATTCAATTCTACTTTCCACCTATACAGTAATTCATCAATTCAACAACTATCAACAATACCAAATTCGCATCACCTGTAAAATCATTGCTTTCCAGTTAGAGGAAAAAGAAAACAAATAGCAAGATACAGTAACTATTACTGTGTAATAATATTAAATTATTAACATAAAATGTTCATGATTTTGTATGAGCCTATTATATATAAAATAACTTTATTCATTAACACATAAAAATATACAGAATTGAATTGAGAACAAATATTTACAAGCCTAGGTCAAGTCTTGATCACAACTGTAACTGATTTATTTTTGTTTTTACTATCACATTCACAGTTCAGACTATGTTATAGTTCAACAAACCTTAAAGCTACGTTCACATCTAAGCCTGGATCCAGTCCGGTGCCCGGACAAAAAAATCGTGGAAAATAAGGGTCAGTGGTAAAGAATAGGACCGTTCACATAAAATTCGTATGATTTCCTATATGGACTCCGGATCGCACAGATTTATCTGAGAGCCATTTGTATCGTGAAATCGTACGTTTTTTCCCCTTGGATCAACTAGCAACAAGCTTGGTTGTTTCAAACCAATCAACACATACATACTTAACCTGAATAACCGTGTTCCGTGCGCAAGATGTGAACGCAGCATTCAAAAAACGTAGCAACTCACGATATTTTGTCCGGGCTCCAGACCGGATTCAGGCTTGATGTGAACGTAGCTTAAATGTGGAAACTAAACAATATCTGAACAATTGTTGGAATCTTGCAAAACATGCAAGCAGGGAGACCCCAAGGAAGTTGCCAGCAACGGCGGCGCCATTAGCCACAGCACTTTACTAATTAATTAGAGTTGTCTATAGACCTTTAGTGAAAGATTTGTGATGTCACATTATAAGCCAATGAGCAAGGTGAAACAAGGAATTAACTGTTATTGCTAGGGCTTAATTATAACATGCAAAGAAAATTGAAACATAGGCCTGTACACTAAAAATTTTTTAAGTGTACAGGATATTATTATATATCAACAAATGGCTTCTGTGAATATCTGAAGCACCGCAGCTCTTATAAAATTTTTGGAGGCTTCAGTGGGGCACTTATTCGTGAGCGGTGCTTATAGTACAAATATTGGTGTGATGCTTTCCATGCCCGTTCTGCTATTACCTATTCACGTATTTCCGCAGTTCGGTAGGCCTATGATAGGTCCTACGTCATCATAAATAAACATTTAAAGAAATGCTTTTCTTCATTGGTGTTATTTATTCATTTCAACACTGTATACATTGTATTTAAAACCCTGTTTCTCAAAGTGTTTCATTAGAAACAGGGTAATATCCTCGACTGAAGCGCCACGGAACTTATTCAAGAGCGATGCTTAGAAAAAAAATTATATTTGGCGCAAAGCTTATTCGAGTATTTGCAGTATTTATAGTTTCAGTAACATACTGTTCATATGTTCCTGATGACGACATAATTATTGTCGAAATATTGAATGGCAACACGATGGCGTGTATTTCAATACTTGGGAGTATGTATTATACTTTCTTATCTGAGATTAATCAGTGGACCTTTTGGTTACTGTTAATAGAGTATCGTATTAGTACTGTCTGATGACAAGTGTCTCTCTTACCTTTTGAGCTTGTTAATTTTTGGCTAAGGAGATAATTGCTATAATCCTTACATTAAATCTTCAGAGATGCTAATCCCTTTTACATGATTTCTTCAGCCATTCTTTCTAGTAGGCTTAGCAACATTATCATATTTTGTTTAGGGTCAATGTAATTTCCATAATTTTAATCTTGAAAAAAAAACAACACACACCTGAACTGTAACTCCACCCTATCTAAAAACATACATAGAGTGAAATGATAATCTTTGTCTTAATTTTATATTTTCTCCATTAACAGTACACTATTAACCACCATCCTCATTTGCGTAATTTAGGAAGGAATCATGATTAGGCCTATTATATGGATGGATTCAGTGACTGTTCATGTTTATTCATCATTAGTTTTAATAGCCATATCCCAGACTGAGTAAAATAAGGGCCTGCACAATCGCATGCGCAAATATTTAGTCTATAAATCAATCCATGCATTTTAAAAAATATGGGCGATATTCGTAAAGTAAAGTAGAAAATAGATCTTGGTCTAGTTACTGTAGGTACAGGGCCAATTCTGTAGGCTGAGAGTTGGACTACCCTATACTGTAAAGTTGCGAGGAGGATCTCAATAATCAGCTGTAGGCTAGTTTCATGCACAACACTTCACCACTTCAAAGTTTCCTGTGACCGACAAAGAGAAACATTGAGAGGAGGCAGTCTCAACGAGTATTAACTCATTATAACCTCCTTATATCACTAAGGTAAGAATCACTAAGGTAAGGATATATTCCCCGCGCAGGCCTCACTATACAGTCTGGAAACTACCTACTGATTTCACGCTGTACGCAACTTCTTGTTGATCTGAAGAGGACTTCTTGTTGACATGAAGATGATTTCTTGATGAGGAGGGCCTAATTATTATATTATTAACATTAATACTAATAATTTACCAAGCCAAGCCCTGTATTAACTTAATTAAGGTAGGATAGGCCAATGACTATGACCTAGGCTAGTAGAAGGGCCTTTAACTTACTTAGTTTGAATTCCAAGGGGGCTGGCCCAGCTAGGCTTATCTGTCTGGCCCAGCTAGGCTTATCTGTCTAGGCTCCTAGGCCTAGCCTACTCTAGAGAAGCTAGGCAGACAAACTGTATCTATCTGTGTTTTATAACATCAATTGATAATCCTTACCCAGATATATGTCTCCAAATGAACCACTTCCAATCTTACGCCCAAGACGGTATTTATTTCCTACTCTCAATTCCATCCTGAAATAGTGAAAAGTTCCACATAAGAATCTTTCTTATGAAAAACGTATCAACTGGAAACAGAAACCTGGTCACTTCCCTCTGCAGAGATCAAGCGGACAGCTTAGTCATTAGTATGAATCAGCTGTCTTAGCTACGTCGTCAACAAAAGACCTACACCACCAAAAACACAATAAATATCACCTTTTTCAGTCACGATTTCTTCGATCTATTCCAAGTATAAGTAAAACTAATTCATCTAGCAACCAAATCCGTCGTCAATATTACCGATAAAGTATTAGTCATCGTTTGATGACTTAGATTGTAAACTGATTTTTCAATTTATTATTTTGATCTTCACAAACGTCAACTATTTCTCTGTATACATTCTCCCGTTTTTGATGATAAGATTTACGCATGCGCTAATTTTTCATTGCAGTCTCCATTTTCAACCCGGATGATGACCTATATGACAACATGAGTAAAAATGTTATTTACGTAAATTAAAACTATTATATTACGCCCGGATATTTTTAAAATCTAAATCTATTATATTTAAACAAATTTTTCTTGAGAAAATATACCTAGGCCTATGCCTACTGAAGTTTGATCACTTTCGTTCACCGGTTTCTCACAAAATCAAAATGGCGCTGTCCACGATAGTTGCGGGCAAGACATTACACACAGGACATTTTGCTGTCAGTTTATGTAAATCATGCTCTCGGTGAGTGAAGTTGTCAATGATGCAATGTTTTGCCATTCGTTACAATACTAGTAATTAATTTACATTTTAAATTACATTAGGTAAAAAATAAATCTTGATCTAAAAACTAGGCCTAGCGAGAGAGCGAGGTATCTAGGCCCCACCTACCAACCAACCGTTGCCGTCAGCCAATCGAGTTTATCGGGCTCGGGTCGAACTTTTAGGCTAGATTGCAGAATTTCTACCTTCATACATTATTTGCAACTTAATTGCTGTTGGTCACCTATATAAAATAATATTAACATATTAGGCCTATGTAAGCCTTCATAGGGCCATTAAAAAATTATCCCATCAATAAATCATGTTTTTCTATGTAGCCTAGCTAGGCTAGGCAGCACCCCTGGCCTTCCTTAGGCTAGGCAGCCCTGGCCTTAGTTAGGCTAGGCAGCCCTGGCCTTAGGCCTAGCCCAGTCCTAGCTACTACAGGCCTAACCCAGACTGTATAGTAAGGCTGGGCGGGGAATATATACTGCAGGGAATATATAGTAAGGCCTGCAAAAATTTGCCCAGAAATCTGTCCGCACATTTTCAAAAATAAGGGCCGATTTCTGCGCAGATTTTACCGAAAATATAGGCTTTTTTGGACCAAATCTTAACCAATGCAATTATGCATCAATTACGATAATGCAAACCTATTTTCCTGGCGAGTTCCGCGCAAATTTGAGCTGATTTTTTTAGATTCTCTGCGCAGCTAAAACACTTTTAACAGTATGGATACTTAAATTAGACCTAGTAGTGTGTAGCAAACGCCTAAGGCCATGCAGTTGCGAAGCAATTCTGCCAGGATGAAATAATGTATAAACACCACACAGAAGGCCTGTTGTCGTTAAATTGTGATTCATCATATGGCATGGTTATTGTTACACCAGTTTGAAATGAATTTTCATTCTGATTAGATCTTAAACTACACTGCCTCATGTGTATAGTTTAAATCACCTTATTTGTCAAATATTAATCATAAAACATATGTGCATAAGGCCAAATAAAATTAATTGTCTCACATCCAGGATTTGAAATTATTTTTTGGTGAGGGTATTTACAGTTTGCTTTTTAATATTCTATATACTAATGGTAAACAGGCTGTTAAATAGTAAATATATATATATATATATTTTTTTTATAAAAGAAGTAAAATGAATCTTTGTAACGTACTTCTGACATTTATGTTCCTGCCTCTTCTTAGGTTTGACACTATTCTTTAAGATAGTCATTATTTTTATTGTCCATGGAAAAATTAATGTTTTTTTGAAAAATAGCAAATAGTAAATTTTACATGAAGCTCCAAATTTTGATGAGGGTAGGTACATGAAACTAGCAACATAATTTTATTTGGCCTTAATTATTTCAAAGACAAAAGAGATGTTTTTTAGTCACTTTGATAAATTTTTCAGGGTAAATTTTATAAGTACAGAAAATATTGATATGATTTACATAGGCCTTCTGTATAAAATTCTAATTTTAATCTAATTTGTAAAGTAATCATGCATTTAAACAGCACAAGAATATATATTTCAGCCAATTCAATATAAACAGAAAAGTAGATTTCTCCTTACACACAACCATAGAAATACCATTAGGCCAAAAAAAAAATATTTTTGTGTTGGCCACGTTTTGGGAAAATACAAAAAATGAGTAGGTCTGTAGGAAAACTTTTTTTATAAATTATTTTTAAACCAAAAAATTTGTTTACGCTTAAAAAAATAGAAAATACACAAATAATACACCAATTTTGGATTTGCATCGCGTACTATGGACCAAAATAGGCTAGGCCTTGACCACCCTAGCCTAGTCCAAGGCTATTCCAGCCTTATTAGCTCATGAAAAAAAATATTGTTCCTTGTAGTTTTAAAAAAAAAAAAAAAAAATCTAATAATGCCAACCCAGAATTTCGTAAAAATTTTGGTCGGTCAGGTGTGGCCAACACAATAATATTTTTTATTTGGCCTTATTATTGTACTGTATTAAGCTAAATAGACTAATCAGGGTTCCGTACAATATCTATTATTTATAGCCTATTTTGCCATCATGGCCA
Source organism: Anneissia japonica (assembly GCF_011630105.1). Classification (NCBI taxonomy): domain Eukaryota; kingdom Metazoa; phylum Echinodermata; class Crinoidea; order Comatulida; family Comatulidae; genus Anneissia; species Anneissia japonica. Next base: position 171,205 of record NW_022690319.1, on the reverse strand, counting down.
AACTGGTGACATTTCATTTTTTTCATCCCTTCAAAAATCCTCATTATTCATGTATTTTGTGTTTTATGGTCAGCTTCAACCAGATCCGATTTAGTCGATACCCAAAAAATTATGTGGAACCGATCCCAAACCCAGAGGTATTCAAATCAGGTGCACTTCCTATTGACGTCAGCACACCGGTCAAAGCTGCTTATAATGATGTCTCCTCCTCGTTAACTGCAGATCCATTAGCAAAGTGAGTACAAATAGCAATGTGATTGGGTATCATCATTTGTTGCTCTGTCATGATTGGGGTGGGAAGGGCTCTGGCTCTGTTGTGTGTCAGAAAAAAATTCCCTTGCAACTGAAGCATTATATCATATAAATAATAACTTTTCTCATCATGCTTTTTGATGGTATGGGGGGGGGTGTGGGGGGGGGTAGGGGGGGGGGAAAGGGTTTTTTTTTTTATACTGTAGTGATTTTGCTCAAACCATAGAAACCCAGTGGTGGATACAGGATTTTAAATAGAGGAGGACCAGTAAAGGCCTTTCACAGATGGGGTGTCAATACCACCTCATGATTGGGTCTGAGGTAATAAAATTATTATGGCACCTCTAGATGACCGGAAATGGCACTCTCAGAATTTGAATATCATTTTTTTCTCCTCTATTTTTGTATGGTTTTAAACAAATTAGAAGAAGCTGACTGGGCCCCCTTGAATCTGCCACACCTGGGCCTGTTGCACAGTATACTTGCAAAACTTAATTACGGTGCTGTATTATTGGAAATAAATTTCTCATCTTTTCAGTAAATTTATAAATGTTATGATGGAAGGTGGCAAGAAAGAAATTTGTAGGAAAATAATGGATAAGGTAAGAAAATGTTGCAAATGTCATGTTACTGTATTTAATGCTCAGCAGCTAGCTCTTGTCAGCTAAGCTTGTGGTAGCCACTCTGTGCACGCTGAACAATGGTTCCTGGTTCAATTCCCATCGCTACTCTCTTTCGTTTCAGCAGAGTGCTGAAATTAGTTAAACTTGCCTAAGTCGACTTTGCCTGACTCGAATAATTTCTAAGTCGAATAATTTCTAAGTCAAACTTATTTTACATGCCAAATTGTTGTGTTTTCCATTAATTAACAATCTGTAAGTCAAATTTTATCTAAGTTGAACAATTTTGCAGCTGGCATTTTAGATTCAACTTAGACAAGTTCAACTGTACACTCAATATTTTTTGTATTATTTGAGAGTAGTATAGCTCAGTCAGCAGAATTGGTGGGTAGCCAGTGGTGTTTTCACCTAACCATAGAGATCTTGTCAGACATTGGATCCCTGTTACAATTCAAAATTGCTACTCTACTTTTGAGGGCATGCTGGCTTCAGTACATGTTAAAATAGCACATTATCTTTTTGTAAGACGTTTTAAAGCCATTGGTTCATGTGCAGTATGGGCAATGTGCACATGAAATAATGCAGTACAGTCTTCAGAAAATCATTTCAGAGTGTGCTAGCCAGTCCACCTCCAGAAGCACCTTACTGGGAGGTTTGTTCATTCTTGTTATCATGTATGGTTTTGCTAAACACTGAGACATTGGCCGTATTCGACTGGTTGTTCTTTGTTAAACCATGCCCACAAGCGCAGTGGTAAAATCCTACTTAACAAAGACGACCAGTCAAATAGAAATCTAAATACTCGACAAAACAAGATGGCTGCAAAGTTACCGCGATACACGCTGCATAATCAAGATTACATCAGCTTGTGACAGTATGGGGTTTTCGTAAAAAAATGTTTTCATACAGTTTTTGAATTCTGTTAGCCTACAATTATTTTTTGACTTCATGTGCGTAAATATTATTATTTTATTTTCTGGAAATTTAATCTAAATTATATTGTTTCTAAACTGACCAACCGGCCATGTTTGTTTTGGTCATGTGGATAACTTAATGCTGGTTATAACGCACTCTTGTTTACTTTAATTTTCATTGTCAACGAAGTCTATTTTACAAACCATTCAAATGAAAATAATGCTCAACGAAAAATCATAGACAACGAAATGAACCAGTCGAATAAGCCCATTGTTTTCTTTTTATAGACATTTTTTTTTATATGGTATGAATATAGAAGGATGTCTACTATATTAATTTTTTTTTTTCAGACATATTTTGAGATAAAGAGAATTCAATATGGTAAATTCCTTAAAGCAAGTGAGGAGAATAAATCATCAATAGAGCTTAATCCAGCCGTAATCTTCCATCAAGCTATTGAAAACTCAAAGCCGGTCATTGGTTTAACTTCAGTCAAACGAGGAGGAAAAAGCTACCAAGTAAGAACTCATTCTAAATCCCCGTCCAGACTATCAAATTTTATTTAACAAAAACATATGGCATGCCTAAATATGGTCATGATGACATCACATCATTACCATATATAGGTACTTTATGACTATATATGGTCATGATGACATCACATCGTGACCTTATATAGGCACATCATGACTAAATATGGGCATACAACATTTTTTTTGTCAAGTAAAATTTTATAGTGTGAAAAGAGCTTAAGAAGATATTGGTTTCTAGTGTGGCCAAAGCATTGGAAGTACTACAGTAGACATCACAATATTTCGATTAGTAAAGCTTGGTTTCCATACAGTGTTTTCAGTGCAAACGTTGCATCCCCGACGCAATCAAGATGGCTCCCCGACTCGACCAAACCAATCAGCATCACCTAAAGCTGTCGGTGATAGCATGTAGCGATTTTATGGAAATCACGCTTTAGCATCAGGAGAATTACTGTAGTTAGAAGAACCATACCAAAATACCCTTCCTGTTAACGTGTTAGAGTATGTAAAAATCAAAACTTTAAAACACTTTTTTGATAGAGAAACACACCAGGTCTTTAAAAAAATGTAAACAAGAAGTGTAACCAACAGAAAATCTAAATTTTCAACCACCATGCAGAACTTAAAGAAGTATTCTGTTTTTTATTGTATTAATAGTCAACATCACTATTATAATTATCATTAATATTATATTTAATATCAACAAATATGTTTTTTGTCTTCTGATCTTTCTAGGTTCCAACACCTTTAAAAGAACCAAGGCAGCGTTTCCTAGCAATGAAATGGATGATTACAGAATGCAAAACAAAAGATCTTAAAACACACATGCCAGAAAAATTAGCTGAAGAACTACTAAAGGCCTATGAAAATACGGTATTGTACAATAAACACTGTCACAATTTTCTGACTACAGCTTTATTCTCACTGACAAAGTTTATGTGACCCATGATTTGCCCATATGAGGCATGTTGTGGCAAAATGGCTAAGTTGTAGCAAAAATTGAAATTCAAGTTATTGGTATAATCAGATACCTGAGTATGTGATCTTTAAAATGAGAGGTCATTCATTGAAATTGGACATTTCGAGCATAAGGTATTGGAAAGTGAAAGTACAGTACTCTTAGAATCAAGATAAACATGATTTTGAGTAATTGCCTTTCAAAGTTATTTGTGCATACCTTGTTTTAATAATAGAATGAACTATCAAAATAACATTTAATAAACAATTTGTTGTCCACTTCCAGAACTAATACTTTGGTACATGATTAATAAGACATTAAACTGTAGATCTATAATGAAAAACAAATTTGGATCTTTAGGCAATTTTTTGAGCTCCCATATTTTATAGCTCATTTACTCAATACTGGCCTGTGCGGCAACTTAACCATTTCGCCACGACATGCCTCATATGTGTATGATGGTGGGGGAGGAGAGCAAAGTGGTTTCATCCCCTTCAGAGGCCAAGCTCCCCTCCCCCCCCAGGAAAACATTTTTGGGGCATATGGTAATGTATTCTAAAATGTCTCAGAAACAGCTTAAAATGGCCAAAATTTTCAGTTAAGTACTTGAGCCATTAGAGCTTCACCCCTGGACCCTATCTGATAAATTAGCCTCCCCTGTCCAGTTTAACTTGCGTAATAAAATGAACTTTATTATCATCATCTTCCTCATTCTTGTGTTTATTCGCACAGTAGTGCTTTTATAACATAATTTGTTGTTTTTTATTTTTACTTACAGGGTAATGTTATCAAGAGAAAACATGATCTTCATAAAATGGTTGAGTCAAATCGAGCATATGCACACTTCAGATGGTGGTGAGGAATCTGTTATAACAAAGACATTGAAGTATAGTATCTATGGATTTCATTGGCAGAAATCACATATATTTAACAACAATCAACTTTTGAAACCACACCCACTTATTGATGATGTCATCATAAGCCAATAAAGGTGTTGTGGAGTGTTAACAGTTCACAGAGTGGGGTGATGCATATTTACTGATACATTAAAATACAGCCGGAAAACCAGTCTTTAATATAGTAGATAACTGTGATAATGGTTCTTCAGTGACTTAAGTGGATATATGGACTTTAAAAATAGCACACCAAAGCCTGTTACCACACATGACTCTGCTCCTGTTTCCTTCAAAATATTATATCAATTTTTGTTCCATATGTACTGGCCTACGGACTCACTTTCTCTTGTTTTTTCTAGAACTTAAATCTCAGCCAAATCACTTCTTTGACCAGGCACCTGTGATTTGGAATCAACTTCCACTTAACATCCGTCCGACTTCATCTCTCCTTAAAACTTCATCTCTCTACCAGTTTGTGTCTCTCCTTAAAACTTACCTGTTTCAATATATTAATGGTCTTATAGTGCTGGGAGACACCAGTAAAGAGTGCTTTATAAATGCAAATTATTATTATTATTATTATAATACAGATCATTTTCGATCTAATTGGGCTGCAGAAGGATTTCAATTTTACCATGATCACAAATTGGCAATAGCGGAGACTGAATTGCACGTGTGACATACGTATATGTAAAACAGATAAAAATCACTTAAAACTATAAATTCAGATTAGTAGTATTGTACATCATTAAAGCAAAAAAAGACATCAAAATCTAAAATAAGTCAGATTTAAAAGGTTAGGGACATTTCTTGATGTAATTATGCAGCTAACCTTTTGAAGACTCGTTTTATTAATAAAAAAAAATGGAAAAAAAAAAAAAAATTGTATCAAAAGTGTTTATTTATATGCCAGTAACCACATCAAAAATGTGGTGCGGTATGTGTACAGCCATCATTATTATTTAACTGCAAAATATTTTTCTATAAAAATTTATATGAATATAATTGTACACCACAAAGTTCAACAGAGTTACAGTATTTATTTTTTTATTACATGAAAATAGCTTTATTCCATGTTAGTGAAAAACATTTTTCTCATTTTTTTTGCTGAGAAAGCAGAATTAAGATAATAAACATGATTTAAACTTAAATCAAATTCAAATGAATTGAAAGGGTATGAAATGAATTTTATTTGGTTTTTTTTTAAATGTCATACTTGACAATTACTGTAATGACAAATTTGGAAAGCAACCAAATTTAAATTGCTTGTTTCACAATCGATAAATTCTGTACATAATTTTTTAGTCTTTTATTCTTTGAAATCCAGTCTGGATACAGTAATAAGAGGAAAAAGGCAGAACTTACGTAGAAAGGATCATTTTATATATTTATTCACCATAATTTGTGTGTGCAACCTTTGCAGAACACATCTGCAATAAAGGGGGTCTGAAGTAGTTGTTGAAATTGAATAGGCAATGGCCCTGGACAGGTCAACGGCCAGCAGTGACCTGAATAGCTAATGATCATTTTGTACAATGTTTGAACCCTAGGCATTCCAGGAAACCAGTGTTTCACTGAAGAGTTTCTAAGATAAGACAATGACTATGCTGACGGCATTACCTCTTTATGAAACAATTTAAGTGTTTTTTAGGTGTTTAGTTACTATGAGGGCACAAGGGTGGCACTAGTGAACCCCCCCCCCCCGTTGGAGAATTTCCAGCAAGTTTGTCGGGGAAAATGAAATCTTGACCGCCGAAAGTACAATTTAGGTATGCCTTACTAAGCTGTCAAATTTTAGGGATTAAAAACTTTTAGTGCGAGCAGTGCCACTGTATGTGTGAGGTGTATACTATCGCGATTGTATGGGTTGCGGTGGTAGCGTAAGATCTTCCCCGACAGGGTGCTGGTACCTCTGACAGGTGGTTATGTACACCCCACAGGGGCCTCTTAACTTGCATGGTTTCTATCAAATTATCATTTTTAAATAAAGAATACCATAAATAAAGAATACCATAATCAAAACAATTTTTTTCTTGACCCCAGGGGGGTTGCCCTAGACTCTCCCGATGGTGGAGCCCTTGTCGGGGAATTCCTCGGGGATACCTGGCGCGGCGCCGCTCCTGTGAGGGAAGTCTTTTGTTTGATCAAACTTCTAAAATAAATAATACAAAGCTGTGGCATTTATTTTAAAAATTTATTACGATACTTCTGATTGAATATAGAAATATTTTACTAATTTTACATGTTCGTACATTGTGTAACAATTACATTAATTTTTAACTAAAAAAAATTACTTTACTAAATAATACAATTTCATTTCTTTGGATTCTTGCTATTCTAGCTGGAAAACTCAATTGACAAAATAAAAAATATTCCGCATCCAAATTATTTGCTACTATCAAAAATCTATGTGATCCATATCGTTCTGGTAATGTGTACTTTTAGTACAATTTCATGTACATAATTATTATTATAGAAATAAATCGGACATACATGTCTCCCTAAGTTAGATAAAATTATACAGTATTTAGGAGCTATCAAATCTTCTTATCTTGATAGCAAATTAATAAAAGCAACTTATGAAAGAACCGGTGGTCTTGCACGACTGAACCTGCTTAAGTGGTTGCAAACAAAATAATTCATACTAAGTATTATTGCTTTATGCCATTAACATATGTGCAAATAAAAAGCACTCTCAATAACTCTTAATAAATTAAAAAAATACCAAGCTCTGTCCAAAGTATATTGCACAATACTGTACTATTACATGAGGTACAACATCAAATACATCTCATCTACAGACACAATCGGTACCTGCAGTCCTGTGACATATAGGTGGGAAAAAATTGTGTACAGAATGGAGGGAGTGATGCTCAGTCAAGGAAAATGCATGGCTTCTACAGAGTGTTTCTGGCATATCAAGAAGTGCATTCCCCCAAAAAAGCTCGCCCCAATCATTTGCCTACTCCCACCCCGCTGAAAATGTCGGATGCAAAAATATTATGCTCAAGTAGTTAAATATCTTATTTTGAGACCTCACTTAATCATCAAAACCCCACTTTCCCTTCAGCCCCCATTTCAAGATTCGTAGATATGCCACTGACTGTAAGGTACATCAATGGTGTTGAATAATGTTGGTTGGAATGCCACTAGGCTAGCTCAAGGTTCACAAGTAATTACATTAATTCCAAAGCATAAAATGTAATTACAAACACTAGAATGAATTTAAAAACACTAATAAACAATCATACTGCCTTCTAAAACATGACATGTCCTTTTCCTATACCTTACATACACTGCATTATTGGGACCAGATTACCTTATTAGTAGGCCTACCTATACTAAACCTTCAGATTTAGTGTTGGTTTGAAGTTACAACAGCTGATGTTATCATCAGTGTACATTTAGTTGTGGTGTTGGTGAAGCTACCAAATATTATATTATCAGTAGTACTAATTTAACAAACCTGTTATCAAAGACATACAACAACTTGTTTTTCCTGGTGTTGGTAGTTTATTACCAAATACCAGAAAAACACATGATAGCACCAGACTACCACATAATTTCATTTTTAATACTGATTTGTCTGGTTTGCAGTGTGACCGATTACCATAACACAAATAATAGCACCACTAGGTTGAGTACTCATAATGTTTAACACTTGACTTCTTTAAAATGGTGAATTCATACCAAGTTTAGTTCCAAATTGCAGCTTTGTTCTCTTCTGCCATTTTTCAAACACTCTGAATAAGAAAAATAGTCAAAGGATGATGTTGTATAATTAAAAGGTTTTACCCAGAATTTATTTTGATATAGTGTTTCAAATGAGAAAAAATGTTTAATGTGTCCCATGAACAATTTAGCACATGTCTTCTGCTACATTGCATCCATGCGATAGCACATCTGTGTAAAATTAGTATGTATCTTGTGTAATATCTAAAAACAGACATGGCAGAAAAAGCATGGATCCCTAAACATGAAACTGGAGTGCAGCACATCTTTCAATGCATTATCTTGGTAGCAATATCCTGAGAATCTACGTAGCATGTCAGTGTCATAGGCCGTTGTGTGGACGTCCTTATATTCTCAAGAAAAAAATGCTGATTCTGTAGTTCTATCCTAGAGTTGTAAAGAATGCATTTCCTGGCAAATAGGAAAACAAATTTTCCAGGGGGTTGGCGTGGGGGTAATAGACATGCCTCATATTCCCTTAGTTGGAGGCAGGGTTCCCAATTCTCCCAAAGTCGCGGGAGAGTGCTGAGTCAACCAGAAATAGAGATGGTCTTCCAAACTCCCACAAGTAAGCAAGAATGTCCTAGAAAATAACCAATCTCCTGCAAAATTCATAATATTTGCATGTTTTTTTACTACTTTACTATCAATTGTCTCACAGAAATCAGTGGCGATGGCTACCACCAAGCGCAGAAAAATAAAATTAAATATGTTAAGAAAACTCATTTAACCAGATCTTCCAGAAGGGATTTTTTTCAACCCAGGGGGCCCCTGGGAAGGAGTTGTAGGAAGAAAAGTCTCAAGCTTGCAAATTCGTCTAACTTGGAATCTCTGCCCCCTTGCGTGTAACATTTTACGTTGTGTGAACCTTGAAAAAGTTGTAATGAGATAATTCATAGGTCACATGGCACCTAAGATAAAGTCTCAATATCATTATGTGTAGCAATCAACATATTAAAACTAAATAGCTTTATAACTAAAGAATTAATACTTACTGTATATCATGAAACTTGATGGCTTCACATAGTGGCAGGAGAACAAGAGGCCATAGCAGTGCTATTAACCATACTGACATTGGAACATCGTACAGGCTAAATTGATGCTCATCTGTCTTCCACCAAATTAACACATCCAATCCAAAATAAATAACTTGTAACATATGTTAAGAAAACTCATTTAACCAGATCTCCCAGAGGGGATTTTTTTCAACCCAGGGGGCCCCTGGGAAGGAGTTGTAGGAAGAAAAGTCTCAAGCTTGCAAATTCGTCTAACTTGGAATCTCTGCCCCCTTCCGTGTAACATTTTACGTTGTGTGAACCTTGAAAAAGTTGTAATGAGATAACTCATAGGTCACATGGCACCTAAGATAAAGTCTCAATATCATTATGTGTAGCAATCAACATATTAAAACTAAATAGCTTTATAACTAAAGAATTAATACTTACTGTATATCATGAAACTTGATGGCTTCACATAGTGGCAGGAGAACAAGAGGCCATAGCAGTGCTATTAACCATACTGACATTGGAACATCATACAGGCTAAATTGAAGCTCATCTGTCTTCCACCAAATTAACACATCCAATCCAAAATAAATAACTTGTAACACAAGTCTAAATAACAACAAAGGGATAGAATTACAAGAGGTCCAACTGCCTTGATTTTACAATGAAACAAAAAACAAAGTACTACTACGAAATGGGGGGGGGGCGTCCTATTAAAATGCGAATGGAGTTTAAAACTCGACTATGCTTTCTATAGACGCAGCACACGTTCGATGTGAACGCCTTTTATGTTCTTTTGAAGGGCACCCTCTAGTTTGTGGTAGTACATTTTGAGATACAATACCATTTCAACAAAACCCTGAGAGTTGACCTGTTGCAGTCCTATACTCTGATAAAAACAACAAGAACACATAATGATGACGCCAAACTACATTGTAATATGGGAAGGTCCCACTATGCCAAGATTTTTTCTGATAACATATCAAATTTTTAAAAAATTCTCTGGTAAAATTTAAAGTCAGTAAATATGAATAAGCGCTTATTATACTTACACAAGAACTATCACCACACACCAAATCTTATTCCCAAATGGCCTTTTCTTCACTAAACTCTTGAAACGATGAGCAAAGCTTGCGGAGGCAACAACTATTAAATAAGAAAATATAATTGGCAATTAAGCTATCTCCGCACTATCAAATTGTATGTGACAAAAAACCGTTGCATGCCCATATATGGTCATGATGTGCCTATATATGGTCATGATGTGATGTCATCATGACCATACTTAGGCACTAAACACGTTTTTGTCAAATAAAATTTGATAGTCTGAACAGGGCTTAAGATAGTTTACAGGGATTTAATGTAAACAATTCCCCATGGTGCTGAGTATATACAATGTCTTCTGTATCTATAACAGAAATTTATAATTAAAATGAAATACATACCAAAATAGAGCACCAGAAAGAAAGCAACCAGATTCTGGGTTAACAGGTAGCCATTGGAGAGCTCATCATTCAACCCATTAAATGGTTCACTATTGTTCCTAAAAAATAAATTGTTAAAATCCACTAGCAAAAAATACAATACTAAGCAAATAGATTAGTTGCGTATCATACACTATGTGGAAATTATTATACGAAGGTTAGATTAATGCAAGAAAAAACTGCTGAGGGCATACAAGGCTCGAAGGAATATATTGAATGCATTAATCTAACTTTCATATTAAACACTATATCTAAAGTTAATTGACGGTTCTTATCAAACAATCACAATGCTTATTCAATGTATGTGTGGGTCTGTTTGTTCATACAATTTTATTGTTGTTTTTTAGTTCGGCAATTTCCTGGTTTAGATAGTAAAACAAAAATTTTAAATTGTAGGAGCTCTTTCCTTTGTATGACAACATTAGGATCTAGAACCAAGTGATTATAGTTATTTGCATACGCAAGAACTGTGAGTTCTCGTCCTCTGAATTTTAGAATACGGTCAAGAACGAAGGAAGGTAAATGAAACTGGCAGAAACTCTCCTAGTGTTATGTCGAGTGATGAAAAACTCCCTAATACAATATTGACTGTAGAGGACACGATCATTACCAATGTATGCTATCACACTATAGAGTATACAAAACTACCCTATGATGTTTGTATCATATTATCAAAAAGCTTACAAAATATACTGCTCTATCGCAAAAATGTATGCTACATGCCACAATCCTATTCCAATATAACAAGGTATCTCACAAGGCTTATCCAATATATTATACTATACCACAATGCCTTTTACATGCTTCATTAAATATGCAATACCAATATTTGATAGCCCTAAAATCCATGAATCATGCAGACAATCCCTTAAAGCTCTGAATATGTTAATATGCTAGATCTACTTACCTATTACCTAAAAGAAAGTGACAACTTCCACTGTTTTCAGCATTCATAAGGCAGAATTCATTAAGGGTAATTGCCTCACAAAGCAGACAGATGCCAACAGATGATAAAAACTTCACCACAAAAAATATTATGTATATTATAATGACCTGAAGATAAAAGAAAGAACACACTGAATAATATGAAACCAAACACTGCATGCATGTGTGAAAAATCAGTGCTAAAGGTGTCTTTAGTGCTAAAGTGCAATGCTGCCCATGTGTTTGTCAATGCTGTTTACACTACAGATACAAACAATAGTAGAAAATAAGAACTTGGTAACAAGTGTGATCTCACAAAATATCTTATTCATCTCACACATGCAATCCAAACCATGTGAAATCTCAGATCAGTAACAACTTTGCATAACTGAGGGTGCTATCTCTTTACAATCGTTATAACTGCTTCTTGGGTGTACCTGTCTACTTGGTTTTGCAGTTACCAGCCCAGGCTAGCCTAATGAACATGGTACTCCATGCTGTTCTCTGAACTAATTGTTCAAGGCAATATGTGCATAAGCATTGCAAAACTCGCGCTGATGTACATTTGTGACAATGAGCTTAAGCACATAGCATCAGTGGGAGGTGAATTTCCGAATAACTTTGTGGAGTCCCATGAATTATTTCAAAAATTTACCTCCCAGTCTTTGTGTCTGTTATTCTTGCCGACTGCTTGAGTCATAATCTGTTTATCCACTGGGCAAGCAAGTAAAGAGTGACTTAACATCGGGATTATTATAATAACTACCCACAGCAGTTGTCCTCCAGTCAGCGGTGGGGGTAGCATTAGGAGAGAGGACAGTAAATATAACATGCTAAGAGATACCAAACAAAATATCAGGAAAATTTCAGTTGTATAAATTGCTGAACTGAAGCCCCTCGCCTAAAAAAGAAAGGAAAATAAGAAGTGGTTAATGAATCATGTTCAATGTATGTAAATTTCTTTAGGACCTTGAACATCTTCAAGTGGTTGAGCAGTAAGGCAGGAGTGCCGTTAACAAGAGCCTTAACATCGACAATGGTTCGAGCCACTACTAGCTCAGGGTTCGGTTGGTAATAATAATAACAATAATAGTGTAGTTTTATATAGCGCACATATCCATCTAATGTAAGATGCTCATGCGCTTGATATGTGGACTAGGAACTCGATCAATGGCTTTCTTTGCCCCTAAGGGTCCCTTCGTGTCTGTGCTACCCGGTGAACTGGTACCAGCAACTCTCGTCATCCACCACAGGGGCTGTCTGTTCCAGTATACCGGGGTATCCCTCTACTCGTCTCGAAGGATGTATTGGGTTCTTTATAGTGCACACGAGCCATTGTATACACCGGGCCTACGGTTTATAGACCTTATCTGAGAAAACTTGTTCTACCACTAGAACCAACGGCAAGCGTGCCGTTCGAACCAGTGCCGATATTATGGCTATAGCTTGCTAACTGCTCGGCCATTCGACAAGTCTTCTCGGATATGGACTTGAATGGAGATCCAGTGTATACATCTGGCTCGTGTGTACCTTAAAGAACCCATTGCATCTTTTGGAAGAGTAGGAGGTTATCCTGATGCTATGGTTCGTTTCAGCCCCTGTTGTTGTGGAATGATATGAACATGTAGCTAGTATAAGCCCTTCTTTACTGCGGCTAGGTAGTCCCAGACCACGCCCATTCAATACAGCACAATGAACTGCAAGTTATGGGTCATTTTCCTACATTTACCCTTTACTAACATCATTTTCATCATCATTTGCCATAGTTGTGGTCATCACTATCAAAAATACCACCATCAGCATCACAATTTCCAACAATCAAAATCTAATTAAATTTCAACTGACCTCCTTAATGAGTTTTGTGAGGCGAACATTGTCGTCCGTATGGAATGTTAAACAGCATGGCAAGCTGGCTAATTGACGAGTGACGTCAAGGGGTGAGTATTTTGTACGTAATAAAGACTGATGCGCAGGACGACCGGAACAAGTACTGGGCAGTAACGGATCTAACGCAAGGCTGAAAAAAAAAAAATATTCAAGTAGTTTCATATGATTTGCTTATTGTTGTACGTTAACATCCATTTTGCTTGGTTTATTAACGATTAAACACTCCTACAACAAAAAAATACAGTTCATAAAAACCAAGCCTGCTTCAAAAAATGCTAAAAAAAAGAGAAGTTTCTTAATCCACCTTTCCTGATTGTC
>NW_022690319.1:137241-156341 GCF_011630105.1 Anneissia japonica | reverse complement strand
ATAATAATAATAATAATAGTGTAGTTTTATATAGCGCACATATCCATCTAATGTAAGATGCTCAGGGCTCTTGAAATATAGACTAGGAACTCGACCAATGACTTTCTTCGCCCCTAAGGGTCCCTTCGTGTCTGTGCAACCCGGTACCAGCAACTCTCGTCGTCCACCACAGGGGCTGTCTGTTCCAGTACACCGGGGTAACCCCCTACTCGTCTCGAAGAATGTACTGGGTTCTTTATAGTGCACACGAGCCATTGTATACACTGGGCCTACGGTTTCTAGTCCTTATCCGAGAAGACTTGTTCTACCACCAGAACCATAGGCGAGCGTGCCGTTCGAACCAGCGCCGATATTATGGCTATAGCTTGCGGCATCCCTGCTAACCGCTCGGCCATTCGACTCGGCCATGATACTCCATGCTGTTCTCTGAACTATTTGTTCAAGGCAACCCATGCATAAGCATTGCAAAACTCGCACTGATGTACATTTCAGTGGGAGGTGAATTTCCGAATAACTTTGTGGTTTTATGTTAACACCAATAAGTTTTTTAGCTAATGCTTCCACTAGATATTACTGTTTATATTAGTATATACCATTTTTGAGTCCCATGAATTATTTCAAAAATTTACCTCCCAGTCTTTGTGTCTGTTATTCTTGCCGACTGCTTGAGTCATAATCTGTTTATCCACTGGGCAAGCAAGTAAAGAGTGACTTAACATCGGGATTATTATAATAACTACCCACAACAGTTGTCCTCCAGTCAGCGGTGGGGGTAGCATGAGGAGAGAGGACAGTAAATATAACATGCTAAGAGATACCAAACAAAATATCAGGAAAATCTCAGTTGTATAAATTGCTGAACTGAAGCCCCTCGCCTAAAAAAGAAAGACAAATAAGAAGTGGTTAATGAATCATGTTTAATGTATGTAAATTTCTTTAGGAAGAACCTTGAACATCTTCAAGTGGCTGAGCGGTAAGGCTAACATGAGCCTTAACATCGGCAATGGTTTGAGCCGCTACTAGCTCAGGGTTCGGTTGGTATACATCTGGCTCGTGTGTACCTTAAAGAACCCATTGCATCTTTTGGAGAGTAGGAGGTTATCCTGACGCTATGGTTCGTTTCAGCCCCTGTTGTTGTGGAATGATATGAACATGTAGCTACTATAAGCCCTTCTTTACTGCGGCTAGGTAGTCCCAGACCACGCCCATTCAATACAGCACAATGACGATGCAAGTTATGGGTCATTTTCCTACATTTACCCTTTACTAACATCATTATCATCATCATCATTTGCCATAGTTGTGGTCATCACTATAAAAAATACCACCATCAGCATCACAATTTCCAACAATCAAAATCTAATTAAATTTCAACTGACCTCCTTAATGAGTTTTGTGAGGCGAACATTGTCGTCTGTATGGAATGTTAAACAGCATGGCAAGCTGGCTAATTGACGAGTGACGTTAAGGGGGGAGTATTTTGTACGTAATAAAGACTGATGCGCAGGACGACCGGAACAAGTACTGGGCAGTAATGGATCTAACGCAAGGCTGAAAAAAATATTAATATTCAAATAGTTTAATCTGGTTTGCTTATTTGTACATCCATTTTGTTTGGTTTATTAACGATTAAATTGCTACAACAAAAAAATACAGTTCATAAAAACCAAGCCTGCTTCAAAAAATGCAAAAAAAAAGAGAAGTTTCTTAATCCACCTTTCCTGATTGTCATTACTGGAAGTAACTAATTGTAGTTAAGAGTAAAGTACAGTATTTTAAGAGTAGTTAAGCGTAGCCTAAGGTAGTTAGGAACGTCCTGGGTACAACATTAAACTCAGGAACGTCCTGGGTGCAACATTAAACTCCAACCTGTTGAAGTGTCTGCGACTAAACTGACAACCCTCTCAGATGTGTCTTAGTGGCTGCTGAGGGGAGGGTGTTTATGGTCACCCAGCAGCAAAAAAAACCAATGTATAGGGGCAATGTGCAATATGCACTATATAAATATAATACTATTATTAAGTACTATAACCAAATTCTTCCTTTTAAATCTGTTATTTATTGAATGAAATATTTTAATAAATATAATTTACATTGAATGCCTATTACCTAGTGAAATCTATAGTTTGTTGGCTTAATTTCGACATTATATTATAACGATACCTCGCATTGGCTTGCATGAATATCTCTGTATTGCTGACGTTTAAACTGCTACCGATGCAGCAAACAACCTCACCATACTCTTGCATTATCTGTAGCATTTCCCTTGTTGCTGCAATCATCATATAAAACATTGACACAACTTGGTATTATGGAACACCTTCATCATAATTATATCTGCCACATTATAGTTAAAAAATAATCCATTAGTTAATTCCACCACAATCCACCACCACCCAGCTGAAATAAACTACTATTAATTGATGGAAAAACTAAACCCGGACACATACGACCCCATTATTTCGGAATCAAGGTTCCGGGAGGGAAAAAACCCTTGATTACACAGAATCGAAGAAAATATAGATAGTACAATTTTGGATGAATGTAGGCTCACCAATACTATGAAATATGACCTAAATATGTAGAACTGGCAGTTGGAAGGTCAACTTACTTTCTGGGGTGACATCTGTGAAAAGTGGAACCAGCAGAGGCACATTGTCCACCTGGTCCAGGTGAGGTCGTATGTTTTGGATACCTCGAGGTAATTTTGCCTGCAAGACACGAATGCGACATCATTATATGTTTGCTCCCAATAGTAAGAAGTATATCCTTGCTGAGCCACTAGTGGAGCTTATCCCCAGTTTCTGTAGCATGAAGCAGATGAGTGTGTGATATTCCCCCTGGGTGGGACGCTGGTCCACCACAGGCTACTCTCAGCAGTTTTCTGCTACCCATTGATACAGCCGGGTAGATTGAAGCAATGTAAAGTGCATTGCTCAAGGACACAAGCGATGTATGATTAAACAATTTTATCATGAAAACAATGGCTATGGCTTCAAAACCAAGGCATTTTCAACAGGAAGAGTGCAGGGAGATACTACAGTGCCTGAGCACCCACTTGTTTTTTTCAAACGTGAACAAAATAATAGTAAATTAATGGGAATAAAAAGCCAAGTTCAGCGAATGTAATATTTCGATTCGACATCTCCCTTTTCAAAATCCTGGATATGCCACTGAAGTAGGGAGGCTCAATCATTCTCAAACAGTTTATAAAATAATCATTTATACAGACTACCAAATTTAAATTAAGAACTTATACTTACTCGGTTGAATATATCAAAACCAGTGCTACCAGGGTCTGTGACGCTCTCTGTATCGGCATCAGTGTCACTAAACGTCTCTGAAAAGTGACGTTGACGTTCCTGGTTCAGAGACACACTATCAAGGCTGTGTGCGCTGCTTAGGGTTGGTAGACGAACATGCTTCTGTTCTCCGTGGCATGTAGATGTCTTAGCCGTCAGAAGTCCTGTTGTCTCAGACTCTCCACTGACATCTCCCTGGCTAGCATGACCTTGGATTGCCAAGTTCTCTTGTGTCAGAGGTTGTGGAAGCAATGCACTTCTTTCAGATGTTGCATCTGCAATACTATCACTATCTCTTACTTTGGAAGAGTCTTTAGGAGATTCTTTTCCATCAGTATCTAAAAAATCACCAGTGTCATTATCTTGATGTTCTGTAACCTCAATTTCTATTATACTCTGGTTTACATTGTCTTCAGATTCTCCATCGGGACCTGTTCTTCCAACATCATCTTCTGTGAATTCCTCCTGGCCATGAAACGTGACCTGACCTGTTTCCACATTAACCTTTATATGTTCAGGCTTGGACGATGACTCAGAAGCTTGTTGCGATACCTGATTGGATGTTGGATCTTCACTAAGAAGTGAAATGTGACAGTTCCAACCAGTTTCTAAACCAATTTTTTCTGAAAAAACCTGCAATTACAAGAAAGTATTTATTTAGTACTAATAATATTATTATTCACAATTCGACACATTCACCCAATTCAAAAATAAGAATATTAACCACATAAGGCTATCGGTACCTTGCTCCTGAGTTCTTGGTCGCGTGAAAAATGCACAAAGCGAATGCATGCTTCATCCAGGTTCTCCAAGAGGTTCACGATGTCGGACTTGGCCTGATAGTTACAGGACACCATTCCTATAAAAATCTGGCCACATTGAGCTCTAGTAAAAACAAAACAGAAATATATGTCCTTATTGGCAAGACTGTATGTGGTTTAGTGGCCTAACGCTGACTTAGACAGCAAGAGGTCGTAAGATTGAGTCTCATTGGTAGCATTTTTTAAGACAACAAGAATTAAGATAACACTTTATTTTATTTATTTCCAGGCAAAACAATACAGTACAATAGATAAGAGAAACAAATGACAAAAACAAAAAGCCTGAGGATTACCAAAAAGCGAACTTTCCCTTTGATGCGACAAACCTATGTGTTCCCCGCTTTTGGATCGCGCGCGGGTGTATTACTCTATAATTTTTTCGTTAGCAACAACTTGGCAACGACATTTTTATTATTTTATTTTATTTATTTCCAGGCAAGACAATACAGTACAATAGATAGGAGAAACAAATGACAAAAAAACAAAAAGCCCGAGGATTACCTAAAAGCGAACTTAATCACTATCTAAAGGCTCTCAAAAACATTAAAAATACAAACATTAAAATCTGAAAAATTCACAATTCATATATGTACAATATAAAAAATTAATAAAAATAAAATAAAATATTATTAATATTATTAAGAGAATTACAATTCCATTAAGGTAAAAATATAATTTAATTAATTTAATATGATTTAATTAAAAAAATATTGCTTAAGTACATATTTAAATTTTGTGGAATTAATTGCACATTCCCTAATATTTGGAGGTAGGTCATTCCATAAATAATTAAAAACAGTAAATTTATAACAATTGGTTCTAGCAAATTGGATCTTAAATCTAAAATCAAACAGATGATGGTTATTAACAACAGGAAGAAGATTTGGTTCAATTTCATATTTTCTATGGAAGCAAGACAATACAAAAGAAAGAAGGAGGTATTTATAACGGTCAGAAATAAGTGAAATCTGAAGGAGGGATAAACGTTCAGCATAATTAAAAGTAGGATCATAATTAAAAACAGGCCCGCGTTCCTATTTTTAAGCACTTTTTCATCATTTACATACTTGTTTGTTTGTACATGTTCATAAGTGCTATGCAGTAATCAGTACTTTAATAATTAATTAATTTAATTAATTTCTTAGGCTGTTTGGGTATCCAGACTTACTTGTAGCACCCTTCTGCATCCCTGATATCTCCGACTGCATTCATTGCGGAATCTAAACTGTGATACGGCCGTTCGGACCCATCATTCACATCAAGATCATATCGGCTACCATTCCAAGATGCCCTGAAGATTTTAAAAAATGAAATACTGTGCTGTATAAAATAACACACCTTATTCTAGAGTCACCAGTCTTAGAGAATGCATTTCCGGGCATATCTAGTGAAATTTGTTCCCAGGAACTTATTACATCACACAGCACTTATGAGCACACAATACTTTTGAATTAAATATCTTTTTAGTCTCCACAAATATTTTGGCAATCACCGCTTTAAGAGTGCCAGAACGAAATAAGCTTTTTAAATTGTTCTGAACAAATCCCTCAATAGCCGCATTTGGAATGAACGCCTCCCTCGAATAAACGCCGCGGGGCATTTTTTTTTTTTCCCTAGAATAAATGCTTTAAATTCCAACCCCAACATCATTCTCAACACATTTTGTTTATGTTCTACTCCACTAAAATTACATTTTTTCTAAACTGATTGGGATCATCACGGAATAACACATTTTGACGGTAAATATGTGCTGTAGTTCCACATATACGACAAAATTAAGGGGCGTATATTTTACACCAAAAAAATAAACACCACGCTCAAATAAACACCACCCTTGAATAAACTCCCCTTCAAATACCTTTCTCAACAATTAACACCCCGGGGCATTTATTCAAATAAATATGGTATGTACCCTGCTAAAGGGACCACCATGGTTTTGCTATTATCTAAAATAAAGGAGAAGGTTCTTGATTATTCTAACAATTCCAGTAA
This sequence comes from Anneissia japonica, assembly GCF_011630105.1. Classification (NCBI taxonomy): domain Eukaryota; kingdom Metazoa; phylum Echinodermata; class Crinoidea; order Comatulida; family Comatulidae; genus Anneissia; species Anneissia japonica. The sequence goes on along the minus strand of NW_022690319.1, from coordinate 150,226 downwards.
CTATGAACATTTAATTGCAACTTATTTCTAGGTCTACATTTGTGGCAAAGACAAGCCAAACCAGTCAGTCGTTGCAAAAATCAATTTTTATTTACTAATACAGTGTTCAACAGTAAAATAAAAGCTATAAAGTGGTAAAAAAATTATTTAAATCCGACATTCCCTTGAGAAGTTACAGGAGTTTAAAAATACAGCTGCTTAAAGAACAATATTTGAGAATCAGCCTTCAAAGTTTATGATTTCGGGCATTTCTCAGGCAGAAACCATCACCAAATCGTTGAAAATTGTTGTTTTAACATTGAAAGTGGGGAAAATAACAGTACAGTATGATGTATATATACATAAATGTTAGTTTAGTGCAATAAAACAGATTAAAAAAAACTGACATTCCAGCATGTTTTGGACAATATCTCCGAAACTGGATTTGCGACATGTGACTGGTTTGGCTTGTCTTTGCCACATTTGTTGTTGCCTGCAGCCCATGTAAGAATTAACCTACCATTCTCAGCTAAGCCACACTTACCTGGATACATGTGGAGATTCATACTCTACTACTGGTTGTCCTTGCTTGCTCCGCTTGGGTAGCTCTATGAAGCACTGTTCAAGGTAATTAGCTATGGAGTGCACCATGGGTCGGTAGGAGAATGCCCAGCAATACGATGCTAAACACTGGCGTTGGTAAAAATCTAAAATTTTCTTCCTGTAAGAAAGTATGTATATATTGTATTGATCTATGTATTTATGTATCACCCCAGTATTTATCTAGGTATATATAATACCATACATACATACATAGCTGTAATGCAGTTGAAACTTTATACTGAAATGGTCTCACTAGTTTTTACAGTAACTTGCTTTTCCCCTGAGGGTCTCTTCGTCTCTGAGCTACCTGGTAAACCGGTACCAGCTACTCTTGTCTGTCCACAACAGAGAGACTATATATTTATCTAAGTATCTATGTGTCAATCTATGTATTGATCTGTGTATGTATGTACTGTTCTGTGTATCTATGTATTGATCTGTGTACTGTTACCTATGTATTGATTTGTGTACATATGTATTGATCTGTGTACCTATGTATTGATCTTTGTATGTATGTACTGTTCTCTGTACCTATGTATTGATCTGTGTATCTATGTATTGATCTGTGTACCTACCTATGTACTGATCTGTGTACCTATGTATTGATCTGTGTACCTATGTATTGATCTTTGTATCTATGTACTGTTCTGTGTATCTATGTATTGATCTGTGTACCTATGTATTGACCTGTGTACCTGTATTGATCTGTGTATGTATGTACTGTTCTGTGTATATATGTATTGATCTCTGTACCTATGTATTGATCTGTGTATGCATGTACTGTTCTGTGTACCTATGTATTGATCTGTGTACCTATGTATTGATCTTTGTATGTATGTACTGTTCTGTGTACCTATGTATTGATCTGTGTACCTATGTATTGATCTGTGTACCTATGTATTGATCTGTGTATGTATGTACTGTTCTGTGTATCTATGTATTGATCTGTGTACCTATGTATTGATCTGTGTATGTATGTACTGTTCTCTGTACCTATGTATTGATCTGTGTATCTATGTATTGATCTGTGTACCTACCTATGTATTGATCTGTGTACCTATGTATTGATCTTTGTATCTATGTACTGTTCTGTGTATCTATGTATTGATTTATGTACCTATGTATTGACCTGTTTACCTTTATTGATCTGTGTATGTATGTACTGTGTATATATGTATTGATCTCTGTACCTATGTATTGATCTGTGTATGTATGTACTGTTCTGTGTATCTATGTATTGATCTCTGTACCTATGTATTGATCTGTGTATGTATGTACTGTTCTGTGTACCTATGTATTGATCTGTGTACCTATGTATTGATCTGTGTACCTATGTATTGATCTGTGTACCTATGTATTGATCTGTGTACCTATGTATTGATCTGTGTACCTATATATTGATCTTTCTATCTATGTACTGATCTGTGTATCTATGTATTGATCTAAGCATTGTTCTATGTAGTTATATTAATGTGTGTCAGTCTATTTATTCTGTTAGTTTTCATGCACTCACCTATCCACACCCTTATTTGTCACTAAATCATACAGAATCAAATACTCAATTATATAAAATTTTCAATAAATTTACCTGTGATTTTCAAATATTGGGCAGATATCAGAGCCATCCCAAAAGTCAGTGCATGCATCCAAGACAAAGTCAGCAGTTCCTTGTGTCAGTAATTGCTGCATTTCTACAATCAACCAATGAGTCAATCAATCAATCAGTCGTTCAATAAATCAATGAATCATTCAAGCATTCAGACATTAAATGATTCCATCATTCATTCAACTGAAGGACTGACCGACCCACCAACCAACTGACCAACCAACCAACCAACCAATCAAACCAACCAACCAACCAATCAATCAACCAACCAATCGATCAATCAACCAACCGACGGACGGATGGACGGACCGACCAATCAATCGAACGACCAACCAACCAATTGATCATTACTAATCAATCAACCAACCAACCGAGCAACCAGCTAACTGACAAGCATACAACTAACCAATCACTCAATCAATTACAGTATTCATTTTCATTTACACGTTTGATGTTAAAAACAACTGCATAAATAAAATAGATATATGAAATGATTAAAATATACAGTAAAATCATTTGTTGAAAACTATAATGATTATTGTTACCTGTTCTTGTGTCTTCTACAATTACTGACATCATGTGTGGGATTGGTGTTTTGCGTTTAATGAATGTTTGTACTCTTTGGATCCGACCTCTCTCTGGTTGTAGTTTCTGAATCTACAACATCATAAAGCAAGAGGAAACAAAATAAAAGATGAATGGGGGCTCAGAGACTGCAGTCAAGATAGAGGGTCCAAGACGCAGTACAGGCAAACCAAAAATAAGATTGAATAAATTCTAAAAAGAAAAGCAAGTCATAAAAGTGAAATAATGGCCGTTGTTTACACTTACAGGTCTGTAGGCTGCAAGTTGATGTTGAAGTTTGTAGGAATCGGTAGCACGGTCAGTAAAGCCAATAAGCCTCGCTAACTGACATAAACAGCTTTAAATGGAAAAGACATACAAGTAGATTTACATAAAAGTGTATAAAAATATTTGGTGTGTATAAAATTTCTCTCACCTACACTGTACATGGTCTTCTTATAAAGCATGAATTGTTATGTAAATATGACTACATGCTTCATCCTGGCCAATTATCAATAAAGAGCTCAGGAGATCGATATTTTCAAAGGTAAAAAAAGACAATAGAGTATATAGACTAATGTTAGGTTCTGATAAAGCATATTATAGATATGTATGTACGTACATATAGAAATATTAATGAAAATGATATTTATATATGACTACATTGCATGCCAGCATCAGATAGATTCCCATGAAAATTGCTTTTGACATTTAGTATAACAGATTCATTTCTTCTCATTTATCAACAGATTCATTTCTTCTCATTTATAAAGCCATCGTCCTCCCTAGACTTGAATATTAGAGTCCAGTATTTAAAAAGGACGTCATAGTTATTCAAAATCTTCAATGCAGTGCAACTAAGCTCATTACATCTATACGTGATTTTGAATACCATGATCGTCTCCGGATACTTGGACTGCCATCTCTTACTTATCGTTGCATCAAAGCCAACTTAATTCAGATTTTTAAGATATTAAACCAATTTGAAGACCTACCGGAAGAATGCTTTTTACGAGAATAACGGATTCAGTGTCACGAGGCCGTAGCCTTCACATTCGGCCTATTTTATTCAGATCTGAGGTTCGCAGAAATGCTTTTTCTGTGCATTTAATAAATGAATGGAACTCACTACCAAATTTTGTTGTAATTTCTAAATCTGTAAACCAGTTCAAAACTTTACTTGCAAAAGCTCACAAAAACCATCCGAAACTTTACCTTCCATATTATGAACTGTAATGCTAATGCATGAAGGGCTCATAAGCAAGATGCTTCAAGAATCTCTACTATCAAGTAAAGTAAAGTAAGTAAGCAAGTAATATACATAGTGATATAATTTTAGCATTTTACCTTTGCTGTTGAATATAGAGAGGGTTTTCCTTCAAGTTTCCAGCGCAGTACACATGATCAATGAACTGCGAATGATGTTCAACAGTCTGTTTGTTGCATGTATTCAGTAGAATATTCAACCCCTGAAAAAAAAAAAACATTATCACATAAGAATAACTTCATGATGTAATAAAGAAGAAGTTTACTGCATGATGAGAATTTATACATACCATTGGTTTCAGAGAGTTGATGTGTTTCTCCCAATCAGGCTCATCAAACTGAACCTCCTTTGAATCTGACTGAAAAATAAAAAAACCAGAAAAACAGATGGAAATTAGCTTGAAATAAAATCATCATTCCAATTTGTTGAATATCCACTTCTTTATACAAATTATTGAAAAAAAAAACTTAATATTGAAGTACACAACTTAGTAATTAATATTCATAAAACTTACATTAAGATTGGCAGAAAGGCCAAGTATTTCACCATTAGCATCTTGCATGACTGCAGTATGAGAAAAGCACAACAATAAAATAAATGGATTGAATTGAAGTTGTTGTTTGCAGCAGAGTAGAAAAATTTGGACTTTTAATTAAAAAAAAAAAAGGTTTTTGGACTTTTAATAAAAAAAAAAAAGGTTGTAAGCTCAAGTAATTTCATCTGGTTTCTGTGATGCATGAAACATGGAAATTCTTGTAAGTAAACAAAAAAAAAGCTCACAAACAGTACATATATATTTTCTGAATTTACTTAAAAGAATTTTTTCCATGTTTCAAAAAGGTTGTAGTTAGGAAGAATGTGTTACTCATATACATTTATAAGCTAATATGGACATCACCCAACAAGCAAACCAAAAACTACATTGACCATAATATGGCAATGAATATAAAATTATAACCATCATTATCAGTGTAAGTGCAAATGTAAACTCATATCTTAACAGCAACTCACATAAGTAAAAATAAGCTCACAGCAGGAGCAAGTGTCCATGCCCTATACCGCCTTACTGTATTATGTTTTCTAATAGAGTATCCACATGTGATTCTGTTATTAGGAAATGTGTGGTGTTGTATTTTTTGTTGCATTTCTTGACTTTCGTACCGTAATAAGGTACTTAAGATGACACATGACCCATCATGCACCTCCATCGGATTTACCCTTTCCGTCATCTTTATCTGCCAGATCATAACATAGTGTCTTTGTTCCCGATGGGGCATAGACACAAAAATTTAGGAATATTTGAAAATCTGAGTATTCTTACTTGGTTTCTTTACAACCTGGATTCCCTGTTCGTTTTCATCCACGTCCGTTTGCTCAGTTTTACTATGATCCTCAGAAGCAGTAAAGACAGAATCGGTGGTGGACGCATCATCTGGCTGGAGACCAGTCAGAAAAAATACTCTCTCAACGGACGGATCAGGCTGCGACAATATTCCTCGCTTATCAACACAACTGAACACCTATAAAAATATACTTCTTTATTTTCCTTTACCACAAAACAGCAAGTAACTGGCCAATCAGTACAAAGAATTGTGTGAAAATCTTTACTTTATTAAAAGAATGCTATAGATTTATGATGATTACCGAAAATCCTCAAATAAGCACCACAGCACTTATAACATTTTTTAAGGCTTCAGTGCGACGCCTATTCGAGAGTGGCACTTATTATGAAAATTACTGGTGGCGCTTCCATGTGTTCCTATGTTAGTATTGTATCTCACATATTCCTGTAGTTTGGTAGGACTATAGGCCCTACATAATCGTAAATAAACATTTACCAAGATATGCTTGTGTCTTCATTGTGAACTATTTATTTATTTGAACACTGTACACATTGTATTTAAAACCTGTTTCTCAAAGTGTTTCATTACAAACAGGGTAACATGTACTCTCGCTTAAGCGCTGCGGCGCTTATTCAAGAGCGGCACTTAGTGCAAAAAATCATGTTTAGTGCAGCCCATATTCAAGAGTGGTGCTTATTCAAGGATTTACGGTATATCATTTTAGTATTAGCTTATACGATCTAATATTGTTCAATTATTGATCAAATTTATTTGCATTTCTGGTAACTTACTGTCATACTTCCAAGTGCATGGAAAAGGTTACTTGTTCTAGGGAGATAGCTGGATGAGCCGCAAATGATGGCTTTGAAATGTTCCCATACTTCATTCCATGGAAGCGAATCATCCTAAAATTATTTGTTAATTAAAAATTAACATTGTAATTATTATTCTACCAATTAAGTAAACAATATTAAAAAGACTTAAAATGTCAACTACCTCCTCGCCCTCCCACCTAAAAAACAAGGATAAACTTGCCATGCTGTTAATGTTATTCAAATAGAGAAGCACCCATAGCAAACATTTTTTTCACAATATTTAATTCACAAATTGTCACATGGTAACACAGATGTCATCTAATAGCTGTAACTGAAACTCTGCTAAAGTCTTGTTGACACTGTTAAATTTTCTGTGACAAATATATATGTGATATGCACATATATATAGACATGATGATGTCATATCGACACAGTGGACAATAATATACACCTGGACAGTAATGCATGCAATATGCTAAGTGGTTTCATTAAAGTATTTTAGAGTTTTGTGGTAATCGATTAGAAGTTTAATGTTAAAGATGTTAACACCTGGAGCTCTCCGACATGTTATTGGCTAATATGCAATAAGCTGGCATTTACAATGTAATACAAATGATGTGAAAATTCTTCAGAAGACAGGGGCATGACTCGTCAAAAGAGGGCAGTATTAGTGTATTTACGGTAAGTCTCTGAGACACAATCATTCATGTATTTTACTTACGGAAGTGATTGCTTTCTCGGTCTCGAGTTCATCACTTATAGCATGTCGCTAAAATAAATTGATGGTTTTGTGGATAAATTAAAAAAGAAAAAAAAGAAAATTCAGCTAGTAATTAACACAATCATGCATTAATACAAATGATAGTACAGTACAAACTACTTAGTGTTAAGAGCTGTTAAAGAACACATAGTTAATAATATACATAAATATTACATTTAATCCCAGGCAAATAAAAGAATGAAACAGGAGGATCTACATGCATTCACATTTCAATTAAAAAAAAAAAATATCTTCACAATATCTACTTTCCAAGATCAGCACAATCTATTGTTATTATTATCGCAAGTACATTGTAATCCTCCTACTCTTTTATCTCATCACCATCATCGTCCAACAATTCAGCATCATCCTCATCACATCCTACCGACCCCATCACAAGTGTCATCCTCCTCCGTAACAAGGCCAGTCATCATCACATCATCACCCAAATAATTATCATCATCATCACCCTATCTTATTTATTAAATTACAGATAAAAATCAGTGAAGATTAAAATAAGGAACAATAACCACATCTATAGCCTGACAAGCATGGAAACGTTTGGTGGGATTGCAGTCAACTTGCCCCTAGCAAACTCGCCCCTTACAAGGGACGAGTTTGTTGGGGGAAAGTTGGTAAGGAGTGAGTTTGTAGGGGGCGAGTTTGTTAGGGGGCGAGTTTGTTAGGAGGAAAGTTTGTAGGGGCGAGTTTGCATGGAGCGAATTTCTTAAGAAGCACCAGTTTGTAAGGAGCGATTTTGAAGGGGGGGGGGGGCGAGTCTGTTAGGGGGAAGTTTGTTAAGGGGCGAGTTTGTAGCCCATGCTGTGCAAGTCGTTTGTGTCCTTGTCCAAGACAATTAATACAGAGTAAGAAAATACTTAACTGCGTGCATTTTCACAGACCATAAACAATAATAAACAATAAAACTGCAATTGAAGAGAAAAATGTTTTAGGTTCTGTCAATACTATGAACTTTTCTTTGACAAAAAAACTGTTGTATGCCCATATATAGTCATCATGTGCCTATATTTGGTCATAATGTGATGTCATCATGACACATGCTTTTGTCAAACAGAATTTGATAGTCTGGACAGCTGCTTTACGGATATGATCTACCTCTTCCTTCTGCAATGCTTTGTTAAAGACAGCAACTATTCTTGCAACACCAAAGCTGTTAACTACAATCCAGCACATTGGAAAGAATAGTGGGAGCAGGGGTATGACAGTGTTTATCTGAGGAGAGAAGAAAAAAACAGATGATAAACCATAATATATAACATTTGATAAAACATAGTAAATAATAATGCAGTGATGATAAACATAACAGTGTTTTACTATTTTGAAATTGAAATCAGTGCATTCAAGAAAGACACACATTAATGTTTGGAACCGTCCAAAATGAAAACCTGTATATTGTAATTCTATTGGTGCTTCCTACAGCTTGTTTGTGGTTGGTGTTCTTGCTGGTGGGATGATATTTAAGACCTTGAAGCCCCTGTCTGATAAGGAGGAGGTTCCAACTGGCTAGTGTAGCTAAACACATTTTGCAAATTTGTGTTGGCAGAAATTCATAGTACGTAACAAGTACAACTGTTTGACTGTAAATTCAACTACTGATCAATCATTGTATTAAAGAAATTATACTTAATTTATTTTATTTATTTTGTAAATTTTGTCCACTTTCAGGGAACATATCTGGATATTTTATCATTGAAAATAAATATACAACTTTCTATTTCTTACCGGTATTGCAAGTATCATTTCTGGCCACTCCCCAACATCCTCTGTCAAACCTAAGTAACGACCAATGTTTGTTAATAATGAAATGACCTAGATGCAGGATAAAGAAAAACAAAAATAAATCAATAAATTAATGCACCTTGATTTCTGTTTTTCATCTATTATAATACAGTGTAAAACCAATGCAGTAATTAATACAATTCTGTGCACTTATTTTCCAAGAGATTTTCCACACAAATTTGAACTGGTTTTTGAGGTATCATCCGTGCAATTAAAAAACTTAAACTGTGAATGGGCAGTGGCAATCTAGGATTTGAAATGGGGGTTGATGGGGGTCATGAAAGTGCAGAAGGTGTGGGGTTTTGATGGTTAAATGAGGGGGTGCTAGCTCACCAATTATGGAAATATGAGGTGATTTTTAACTACTTGAGTGTATTTTTTTTTTGCTTCAAACATCTATGGGGGGGGCGGTCGGGGGGGGGGGGGAGAAATTGGCATTTGTGGAGGGGGCATCCACAATGCACACGCAATGGATCATTTTTAATCCACTAAGACTGCCAATAACGACCAGCAGAGAACCCCCTATCAGAAACCTTGTACCCCTCATTGGGGAATTTCTGTTTCTTCCCCTGTTTCTCTCACAACCACAAACAGATTCATTCTAAAAGTCTCATAATAGAACATAATTTTATAGAGCATTTTGATAAAAATGAAATAAAATATAAGTTAAAAACCTACAAATATAATTGGTAGAAGAATCCTCTCAACAAGTCTTGTGCACATGATACGTTTGTTCTCCAAGACAGACACTGGTCGATTCTGTGATTGATGTAAAGCAACTCTACCAATATATTTAAAAAAAATACCATTAGGCTAGAGTCAACATTAAAGTCAATATTAATTTAAAAAGTTACTGTAGTTCTTATGTAAGCCTATTTATAAATTAATATTTATGGTGGGCAGACTGGCAGACTTGGGCAGGGCCACCCAGCCATGAAGTTTTCCTCTCTTCAACAATGTTTAATTTTGTGATTATAGAAATAGGAAAAGAAATGAATAATTGTGCTTATTCAAGTTATAAAGAGCATGATAACTGCATACGTCTTTCTAACCTTAGATTTTTCAGATACGGTGTTTCTAAGACTTGGAAGCAATTAGCTTTTAGAGGTTTTCGAGCAACTGGTAGAGTTGGTGATGATAGCTTGGATGATTCCGCCTCAAAACGATCACCAACATTTAGAATTAATTCTGTCTCCTAAGAAATAGTAAAAGTTTGATATATATATCGTCGCTCACATCACGAACTAACACAATTAAATTCAATTGTGTTAGTTCGTGAGATCACAGTAGCGCGTCAAAACGAGCGCGTATTGGTTGTCAAGCAATTTTGTATTCTTTACCACACAAAAAGTCCTTAACGACAACAGCGCGTATTTTGACGCGCTTTTTTGATTTCACGAACTAACACAATTGAATTTAATTGTGTTAGTTTGTGATGTGAGCGACGATATAGTAACAAAGTAATGAAACATATCAAGTAAAGACATGATTATCAATTAAAATAAATTCTAGCACATCTTAATTTAATATAAAAATGTAATCAAATAATTATTTTTTCTAAATTAATTTCTTTAAAATAAATTAGCTTTATTTTACATACCTCGATATGCCTCACTTTGGCGGGTGCTACTTGACCTGGCCGGATCATGACCCTGTCACCCTCTACCAGGAGGGCGCTAGGCAGGTTGACTAACCGACCATCACGATATGTCCAGATCAAACTGAATGATTTTGTAAATGGGCTGTGAAGTGATGGGTATGATGATGCAGTCCATTTCACTCCCTGATCAATGCAATCTAAAAATAATTTATACATTTATATGATGGATTTTTCTTATACTTAAACTAAGCATTAAGCATTCTACACTGCTTTATTATGTAGTTCTTCAAGATTGCATTATTATCATCAACCAAACATGCGATAAATGAAATCATTTTTGCTTGCTGCATACAATTAAAGACATAGAAAACAATAAAAGGCCTAAGTATTGTTTGAAGTTTTGCATGCAAGGTAATAATATAATGCTTGCACCATGTAAATATTTCTGAAAAGAACTGTTGTTGGTTGAAAATGTCTTGACTTTTCAATTGAGTTGCTTCAATTGTCTTCAGGAGAATAATATCTGCTGTAAATCTATCGCCATTTTTGTGTATTTCATTGACTATGAAAGAATTTCTGTGTCTATTTGTGCATCCTCCAATTGGTTTAATTCTACCTGACCTCTAATAAGTGATAAACTGATTTCAAGGGTGTTTGGTGCTGTTAATACTTTTAATGGATTTCTAAAATAAGTAGTCGACATGAATGTCCTTGATGTGTTTAATAATGCAACCCATAACTTTTTGCATGCCATTTTCATTATTTTCTTAAATATAACCTTTTTTTCAGATAGAACTGGCAAACCAGTAAGTAGAATTATAAAGTAAAACACTTAAAACTTTTATTTTGAAAAAGAAAATTTCGCTTTTCCCGGGTAAACATACCACTGATGTAATCCAGTAATAGTTCTCCTCGGCGGATCATTTCATTGCGTTGCAAGCTGTAATCCCAGCCAGTAGCGTAGACATTTATCATCAGTAAAACTAGTAGTATTAATGCCTCAGCGATGTACAGCTCATTACCAGATGAACCATAGGCTACAATCATCAGAGCTGCTGCCAGCAAGATAAGCAGGGCACTAAGCCAGTGCAAGGGAGACCGGTGGCTAAGTCGCAAGCCTAATGGCTGGCCTAGGTTGGACAGGAGGGTCTGGGACTGTTGAAGATCATTCTGGAACTGCTGTATCTCATGTTCCACGGCCTTATGCAGCTTCTGCAATGCCTGGTGGCTTAGCAGGCCAACGATGGCATTCGGCTCATCAACCATCTATGAATAACATAAATAGGGGAATAAAAATTACATAGTATACAATATAGGGGGCATAGTGAAGTATTTTTCATTAACAAAAAAGAATGTGCAAATATTCTCTTTCTAATGTCTTCCTAGGTTCTGATGACGAAATATACATGTTAAATTACAACTTCTACAGGCTTCTATCTATTCTTGATAAATGTTTTAAAACATAAATAATATATCTCAATAAAGAGGGAATGGATATTTTACTGTAGTGCATTGAGATAGTGAGATTGACGTTTAAGGGTTTAGTTTAGGCCTAGAGGTTCAAGAAGCCAACTCCACCAATAAATTACTTGTGTAAAATCGTTGAAACAATATATCCATGCATGGTAATGAAAATATCCTATCCCAAAACTTAAGAAAGGCAATCCACCACCAAACTATGCAAAGCTAGGCCTAAGGCCTAGGCTAGGCCCCACCTGTTTGGTAGTCTAACTAGGCCTAGGGCTAGGCGTCAGAACAAATGCAGGTCAGGGTCCTCCTGGCCTAGCCTACCGGGACCAAAGCCTAGCAGAAGCACACACGCACACAAGATCTAGGCCTAGCCTAGGGCCTAGAGAGAGTAGGGCCTCGCCTAGGAGTAGGAGCCTAGGCCTAGGGCCTAGCTTCCTCGATATGTTGTGTTGAGGATTTAAACCTATGCTAGGCCTATAAAAGTAGGCCTATAGGCCTAGCCTATGCAGTTTTAAGATAAACTTACTATAATATAGGCTAGTGATAACCTATTTATATCCTAGATTACTGCTATTGGGATTTTTATGTCAAACATTTCCTCCCAGTTGTACTCTAGGCATATACAAGGAAAACATGTTGAACCCGCTCCTCGAGGTCAGTGTGCCGCCCGACGATATGGTTGAGTAAACTTAAAATTAGCCAATCACAATTCGTTGCCTGCGCTCCAAAAAAATAGGTAAACATAAGGTTTGGGGAATCCCAGGCTGACAACAACTTTTTAAATTACTATTATTAAAATTATAATACTAAGACTAATAAATAATAATAATAATAATAATATGAATAATAATAAAAAATCGAAAATTATTTATTATTTATATGGTACTATAAATATATGTACTATATATATATATGTAATAATAATAATAATAATATCAGCAAAAATTTGAACAATATATAATGTTAATGCTAAGACTAATAATATATATTAAAACTAACGGTAATAAAAACAACAATAATAATAACAACAATGACAACAATAATAACAGCAATAATAATAACAATTAGTACAATGTAGTACCAGTAAATGACTTGTGGCCGAGTTGACTTGTGGCCGAGTTGATTTGTGGCCGAGATGACTTGTGGCCGAGTTGACTTGTGGCCGAGTTCACTGTAGC
>NW_022690319.1:120801-137229 GCF_011630105.1 Anneissia japonica | reverse complement strand
TTTTGTGGCCGAGTTGACTTGTGGCCGAGTTAACTTGTGGCCGAGTTGACTTGTGGCCGAGTTGACTTGTGGCCGAGTTGACTGTGGCCGAGTTGACTTGTGGCCGAGTTGGATCGAATTCGGAGCCTAGGGCCTAGCTTCCTCGATATGTTGTGTTGAGGATTTAAACCTATGGCTATGCTAGGCCTATAAAAGTAGGCCTATAGGCCTAGCCTATGCAGTTTTAAGATAAACTTACTATAATATAGGCTAGTGATAACCTATTTATATCCTAGATTACTGCTATTGGGATTTTTATGTCAAACATTTCCTCCCAGTTGTACTCTAGGCATATACAAGGAAAACATGTTGAACCCGCTCCTCGAGGTCAGTGTGCCGCCCGACGATATGGTTGAGTAAACTTAAAATTAGCCAATCACAATTCGTTGCCTGCGCTCCAAAAAAATAGGTAAACATAAGGTTTGGGGAATCCCAGGCTGGTGGGTGTGGTGTTTTGAGGTAGGCCTAGGCTATCATCTGTCTCTCTGCCGCCGATTATTGTTTTCTTTTTACTAATACACACATTGTTGATAAAAAAGTGCAGTCAGATTTGGTAAATTACATTTTCAGTGAAAGAGCTCGCCTAGCCTAGTAGCTAGGCCTAGCCAGGCTAGGCTATCTAACTACTGGTTGTACAGTACTACTATTAGGCCCGTACTACTACTAGTACCTAGGCGTACTACTACTACTGTACTAGGCATAGGCCCTATGCTAGAATAGGCCGAGGCCCTCCTAGGTTGGTTTACCCTCCCTGGTTTACCCTTTAGTATGCCTCTGCAGCAAAAAATGATTTTTGTGATTGTGTGTAATTAATAAATAGTTTCAGTTGTTTGTAGCTTTTGGGGCATATGTGGGTGCAGAGGATGAAAACTTACATTTTCTCAGCTTTACTTGTTAAAATAGTATTTGTATGTACAATATTAGCGAGTTGAATGGCCGAGGTGTTAGGCAGGCAGGGGTACTGCAACCTACAGCCATAATATCAGCCCTGGTTTAAACGACATGCTCGCTTATTCTGGAGGTGGAACAACCTTTTCAGATAAGGACCATAAGCCGTAGGCCCAGTATACACCATTGGTTTGTACATTATAAAGAACTCGGTACATCCTTCGAGACTACCCCAGTGTACTGGTCTATCTCAAAGCCCCAATCACTATGGACTTATCCAGATGCTGAATAGGTGTTGATGAGTAACTGAATAGAATAAGAATAGGAGTTATTTTCACTAAATTTGCACTGGACATGAAATTACTATTTTTATCTTGCAGTTATCTTTCTGTATGTCTCCAAGGAGATCTTTAAATCATCATGTCAAAAGCGTTTACTTCATTGCAGCTATTCAACTCATCATTAGCATGTTTCCAGAGTTCAAATCTTTATAGACCATGTGAGTATTTAGAATAGATGCTCTCAGAAAATGATAGTATAAGGGGACATTCATACATCATTCTTATCTATCAATGCTTATATTTTTATTTAATTTGAAAATGGTGGTTATTTAACATAGCTTTTGGTTCTGATCTTCATGAAATTGTATACAAATTATAAATGTTTATGAGCACAATGGGAAGAATATTTTCATGAGTTGAGAGATGGACTGTTCCATTCGACAAGGCGGAGCCGAGTTGAATGGAACAGTCAATATTTCAACTCATGAAAATATTCTTTCATTTGTGCGAATAAAGAACATTCATTATTTATTGCGTCTATTCATACTAACAGGTAATAGTTTCCTTTCAGTTAATTAATTATTTCAAAAAAATTTAAGTTTCCTTTATTTTTATTACGCCCGCTGCTCCCTTAACATCTCAAAAAAATGTATATTTCTTCCACATTATATATTATTTTAAAGCATTTATCATCGCATTACTACACTGTTTACATTCAACGATAAAATGTTATTTTTATTTTCTACTCCATCTCGGTAAAACCATTTGCTAAATAAGAAGTCTCATTGTATTTTTTTTTTCACCCTTCTCTGACGGTCTTTAAAAAATAAGTTTGAGAAACAAAGTATAAAAAAGTCTCCCCTTACAAAACCTTATTTATCATGTGATTTCTCCAAGTTCCAAGTAGAGCTTTTGCATAACAACAGATCACTGATGATAGCTTGTGTAGGTCAAGTGTTTCTGTTTACATTCAGCTATTCTTGCAAACAACAGTCAAGTAGCAGCTTCTATGTTGTTATAATGACAGTAATTAATATTGTTATAATGGTTAATTAGGTAACCTTCATGGTAGTCCAACTTATACTCTAACTGCAAGTCAGAGCCTATTATTAGTACCTGTAATTAAATTGAATAATTTCATGTCTAAAATATTGTCTTGTTTCTATTTAAATAGTAAAATCTGCTAGATTACCCTCCTCTGATATGAAATTATGGAATAAAAATGTATTATTTATTAATTCATTTAGTCACCATATTTTAAATGGGCGAACCTTATATAGCATGTTGACGTTCAGAGGCCCACTTAAATACAAAGATATATTTGAATACAAATTCTTGACTTTTGTTGTTTTTAATATATCTAGGCTTGTACAGACTGTTTCAGCGGACGTTATGTACTGGCAGCAACACACCAAGTGTGTGCATAGTTGGCAGTGGTCCAGCTGGATTTTACACAGCTCAGAGCCTACTCAAAGTATGTTGTCAATGTTGTTGTCAATATTCCTATGCACTATCATACTTGTGAAATTAGGTGCCTCATTTCTTGAAAAAAAGAGTATACTACAGTATTTATTACAAATTTTATGCCAGTTATGTTGCATATATTTTGTTACCTCAATTCATCAATTTAGTTCAATTAAATGTTTGTTTCATTTAGGGACACAAGAAATTAACAGTTGACATGCTTGAGCGGCTTCCAGTTCCATTCGGTCTTGTCAGGTTCGGAGTTGCTCCAGACCATCCGGAAGTCAAGGTAGATATGTAGATGCCCTATTGGCATTTTTTTTTTTTTTATTCCGTGTGGACCCCAACCATGTGTCCAGGTGCAGGATTTGCAAGAAAACAAATGTTTGATCTAATCTAATCTTTGTATATACAGTACAACCCATATTATGGTGACACCGTTGGGACAAAAAAGTGTCCCTTAATAGGGGTGTCCCTTGAATAGGGGTTAGCCATAGTGTTAAATGATATACTTCCCTTATTTCTTGACTAAAAAAAGTGTCCCCTTATAGGATTGTCCCTTTAATAGGGGTGTCCGAAAAGGGGGTTCTACTACATTTCTTGATTTTGAATTCTGTGTTCACATCAATTTCAGAATGTTATCAACCAGTTTACCACGCTGGCTGAAGGAGATCGATTTCATTTCCATGGCAACGTAAATGTTGGGAAAGATGTGTCTCTGACTGAGCTTAGACAGATGTATGATGCTGTAGTGCTGGTAAGTACAGTAACATAAAACCTGTAACTATCTAAATTTATTAAAAATATATATTATTTTGTATATAAATAAATGTACTTTAAATTGTGTACTTTGTATTGAGCATGGTATTAAGTATACACTGTTTTTTTTTTATTACAAAAGTTATGTTTTTCTTTACACTACCTTACATTCTAGTGCCTTCGGTGTTTGCTTCAGTTTTTCAGTTGGTATCATTCACTCTTTTTAATTGTTTAATTTTTTTTATGTATCCTTAAGATCTTTTTATAATTGTTTACAATGATTCTTAATATATTTTTGACATTGAATATTATAACTTATCTTATATATTTCGTTTTTTGCTTAAATATCTTAATATACAGTATTCTAAAATGTACTTTGCAATGTGTGTATTCAAACGGAAAAATTCCATTTTATGCATTTGTATTTTTTTATGGACTAGTGAATGAGAATCTCATGCCATACTGTATTCTACTTTAATACTTCTCTTAAATCTGTAACCCAATTTCCTAAAAAATTAAAAATAAATAACAAACATCTTCAGTACCATTATCATTTTTATTATTATCATTGCTTTTCATGTTTTTTTCGTTTATTATTATTATTATGGTTATTTGTTTAGTATTTCTAACATGAACGTCCTCTCTTAACAGAGCTATGGTGCTGATGATGATAAACAGTTAGGGATCCCAGGAGAGCACTTGGATGGGGTGCTATCTGCCAGGTCATTTGTCGGCTGGTACAATGGCCTTCCAGAAGATAGAGAGGTATAGTGCATAGTCACTGTTCATTTAAATCTCTATGATGATAATTTTCAATATGTATTTTCAATAAATTATTGACGGTAAGCCAGTCCATGGTTTGAACTGCGTATGTGCGTATCCGTGGTATCCAGGGTCAATTGACCCAGCCTATGTTGTGTGTATGATGCTTATGTTAATTAATCGTGATACAAGCATGCGCAGTTCGAACTATTAATTGGCTTATTATTGATGATGATGTTGATTTTAATAATTGAGGATGGTGATGATAATGATGATGTTAATTTTAATAGTTAAACTTACCTACAGTAAGTCGACTTTGCCTAAGTCGAAAATTTCTAAGTCGATCTAATTTTACATGCCAATCTAATTTTACATGCCAAATTGTTGTGTTTTCCAGTAATTAACAATCTGTAAGTCGAATTTTATCGAAATCGAACAATAATTCAATGACATTTTGGATTCGACTTAGGCAAGTTCAACTGTAATAGAGATTTTGATAATGATGATGTTGATATTGGTTTTAATAATTGAGGATTATGATGGTGATATGATTTTAATAATAGAGGATTTTGATGATGTATGATGATGTTGATCTTAATATTTGAGGATTATGATGATGATTTAAATAATTGAGGATTCTGATGATGATGATGATCATTATTTTGATTTTAATTGAGGTTTTTGATGATGATATTGATTTTAATAATTGAGGGTTATGATTATGAGGATGATTTTAATAATTGAGGATTTTGATGATTATGATGATATGGATTTTAATAATTGAGGATTTTGGTGATGATGAAATAATTCTACTGATTTCATCTTATCTTTTAGCTCAATCCAAAACTTGATTCAGAGACAGCTGTTATAATTGGTCAAGGGAATGTAGCTTTAGATGTTGCTAGGATACTGCTGACTCCTATTGATATACTAAAGGTCAGTTTATGTGTGGCTAATAATCTCAAATAATGAAATCTCTAACTTATTTGAGTGGAAAAACAATATTCAAATAGATAAATTGACAGAGAAATTATACAGCATTCACATTCAACACGGACAAAATTTGTCACTTGATGTAACAAAGATCTGTATACTAAAGCTCTGGAAATGGTGATGTTTGTATCACACATATATGGGCAAATGCAGGGATAGATCCAGAGATGTATGAAAGAGGGGCCGATAGGGGACCGATCGAGAGATAACACTACCCTAGGGTGGTCAGGGATTCTCCCTACTCTAGGGGGTCGGGGAATTTTGTTTTCGATCGATCATTAATTTCTTTCTTTTTCTTTTTCTTTTTTTTTTTTTGACTTTCCAAAAAAGGGGGAAGGCTGCCTCGGCAGCCCCCCCCCCCCAATCCACCCCTGGGCAAATGACCAGTATATTTGTCAAGAAATTGGTAGTATGGATAGACCTTTATTATTAGAATTCGGCTGATACAGTAGCTTTATCCACACTGTAAATTTGATGTGAATTGCCAATATATGGGCATAAAATAATGATGTCATATCACATCTATATATGGGCATGATGATGTCACATCATACCCATATATGGGCAGTATGTATTGGTCACATACAATTTAATAGAGTTTGTAGACCTTTATTAAGCTCCGTCCAGACTATCAAATTTGCCCTTGACAAAAAAACTGTTGTACTGTATGCCCATATATAGTCATGATGTGCCTATATATGGTCATGATGTGATGTCATCATGACCATATTTAGGGGTGTCACATGTATTTGTCAAATAAAATTTAATAGTCGGGACAGGGCTTTAGTTAATATATACCTGGAGAGACTAATCAGTCTATCCCAGGTGGGGAGGAGGTGGAGACGGTGCGATCGGTGCAGACGGTACACACCCCCTAAAATTTATTGTTGTACTGTATATTGTAATGTTGATATGAATAACCGAAAGTGCAATTTCTGGGCACCTAGAGTTCCATATTCTCCAAATTTTCTACCCTCAGCCCCAACCATGTTTGGGCTTTGGTCGTGTGAACAGCTCACGCACCCCCTACCACCAAATACCCCAGCCCAGTGAGTATCGTACCCCTAGATTAACAACATCACTACTGATTTGTTTGATGTATCAGTCCTGAAGAAACTAAAGTAAACTAATAGAGAAAACTAACATTTTTAAATTCCAACAGAAAACAGACATTACCCAGTATTCACTAGAAAGGCTTGCGGAGAGTAAAGTGAAGCATGTTATTCTGATTGGTCGACGAGGACCCTTACAAATATCTTACACGATCAAAGAACTACGAGAAATGATGAAGCTGCCCCAGTGCCAACCTATATTACATCGCAAAGATTTTGAACATATAAAAGGCATAGTTGAAGGTACAAGAAAACAATGCTATTCTGCCTTTGTCTTATTTAGTAAGGTTTATTTGGAGTGGGGGAGTAGGGGTGGCAGTGGCTAGACTAGCAGAATTGTCAGGAATATGCAAGTCCACGGCTATCCCTGTAACCATGTTATGAGTATTCATGAGCACTATTACATAATGAACTTAAATTTGCCAGATAAATGATGGCCAACAGAGCATTGATGGTACGCTTTCTAAGCCCAGTGAGCAAGCCATGTCCTCGATCCCCTTTTAATACTGATTAGGCCTTACTGGCCTTAGGTGTAGCATTATTATTTAACTGATGCCTTGTATTTCAGAATATTAATTTTTATGTTTATTTGTGCCTACTTGATTTCCTTTACTTGCTCGTCAGAATATGTAAACATTGCAGTCTAAATTACTAGAGACAATTAACGAAACATTCACCAGTAACATATTGACACACTCAAAACTGTGTCACCATAGATCGGCGCCATAATCCTTTGAAGTATGCTTTATGGTTAATTATTTGCTGTACTCAAAACATAACAGAGTTTTATTTCTAGGTTACCTTCTTACAACTGTGTTGTTTCTGAAAATAGTAACATTGATGTCTTTTTAAATAGTTTTAAACATTTCCGATCACTAATTTAAAAAAGTATCCAAGTTTAAGCTGTCTTTGTAAACTGTGTTTTGTTTCTTGATTCTATGTTTTTGGTGGGGTAGGAGTTAGTTAGGAATGTAGTTTTTGATTGTCTTGCTTGTATTCTTAGAGTTTATATTATATATTTTATATCCATTCTGTATGTGGTGATTTTTCTCTGTTGGTTTGGAAATGAATAAATAAATACATTATGTAATAAAATGCCACAGACGGGATTCGAACCTGCAACATCTCGCTGTTAAGGCATTCGTCATAACCATTAGACCACATAGGCTTCATGGTTGGACAGATTCAAATAACTGCCAGGTACACTCTGTTGCACTATGTGCATTTAACCTCATAGATCTGGGGAATGGCTGGAAATATATAGTGGCATATAATATAAATCAAGATATCCTTTCGTAGAAACTGAGACGATGATTAGGCTGATAAATAAATACATAAATAAATAAATAAATAGATAAATACTTAAATCAATCAATCAATGAATCTCTTCTCAGAACTTCCCCGACCAAAACGAAGACTTACACAACTGATGGTAGACACAGCATTTAGGCCCTCTGAAGATAGAACTGAAGATGCCATCAAAGACTGGAGGATGGAGTTCCTTAGAAGCCCGGTAGAGGTGCTGCCATCGCAAGATGGTGGTAAAGTCGCAGGCCTGAGACTTCGAATTAACAATCTAGTGGTACAATAACTCATCTGTTTTTAGGTAAAAGACGTTAAATAATTTGTTGAGAAAAAAAAAAACTTATCGGTCCCAAGATTTGAACCTAACCTTTACTACTATTTGTTTGCTATTTGACTTACTGTATGAGCCTTAAATTTTCTTGTTAAACTTTGTCTACACTATCAAAGTTTATGTGACAAAAAATGTGATATGACCATATTTGGATGTAATATGCCCATATTTGGGTATAATATGACATCATCATGCCCATATATGGACACATCACACATTTGTCATATAAAATTTGATAGTGTGGGGAGAGCCTTAAGTGTGTATACCAGCTTTACATACTTCAGTTATTGTAGCAACAGAATCATCAGTTTGATATGGGACAATGTGTTTTGCTCAAAGTATTATTTAATGTCTTTAAATGCCATTCGTTTGCTCTAACATTTGACTATGACCCTTAGATTTTATTGTTAAATGTGTATATCACCTTTACCTACTGTAGTTCAGTTATTATAGCAACCAAATTATGAGTTTGAATCCTAGTGTGACAATTTGTTTACTCAAAGTATTATATAATATCTTTAAGTAAACAGTCACCATATTAAATCTAATTTGAAATGTACAAGGATATAAAGTATGTTTGTTGCTTTTAAATTTGTATTTATATTACTTTTCATTCGGAGGTTTGGCTGGATCATACATAACTATACACAGTCCAGTACTGTGTACCAGCAAAGCAAGACCTTAGACAGTTTGGGAAACTCAGCAAGAAGGTGGAAAAAGTAGACGCACACATAAACTTTCTTAAAAATTTCAGAATTTTCAGCATTTTTCCTCAATTTGTTACAAGGATATAAGCTTTTATAATCCACATCCAACAGCAATTATATGCACACCTTAGGACAATGTGGTGCTTTTCAAATTAAGTTGTAATATTAGGTTTAGGTCTGCCGCACACTAGGTAAACAACATCACAAAACATTACAAATACTGTAATAATTATTTGCAAAGTTGTTTACTTTTGTGTACTGTGAATGTTGTTAAGGACCTAGAAGAAAAAAAGATTTAACATTGTTCTTGAGTAATTAATTCCTCACTTGTGGTTATCTTGAACTACTTGCTGAGAAAAATAAAGCAATTAACTATAATAAGATTGCATAGTTGTTGATATCATCTGCCAAATGTAAATGACCACTCAAACCATTTGTGAAGCTGTTTACTTTTGTGTGGGTTGGCTTACGCAACTTAAGGCCTAAACAGCCTCGCAAATTGTTTTTCATGGCCATTTGCAAAACTGTTGACTTTTTGTGTAGCCTAGCATTAAAAAAATG
Source organism: Anneissia japonica (assembly GCF_011630105.1). NCBI lineage: Eukaryota > Metazoa > Echinodermata > Crinoidea > Comatulida > Comatulidae > Anneissia > Anneissia japonica. The sequence continues at coordinate 128,027 of NW_022690319.1, read as the reverse complement.
CGGTTGGCTTTCAATTTTGGCAAATAATCATGGGATTTTCAAGAATTTGTACCCAGAACTCTGGTTTTGGAAGTCAGACATATTCACCATTAAGATACAGTTTGACAGATCGGAGAAAATTTTACTACAAAAAAAAGTAAAAGAGAAATACCAGAAAATTCTGTAGTAGTGACATTAACATTCTTGTTTTTGTTCTTCAGGGTGAAGTTGGCCGGGAATATGCAGTTGCAACGGATGAGGTTGAAGACATACCATGTGGTTTAGTTCTTAGAAGTATTGGATACAAGAGCACATGTATAGACCAGACCGTTCCATTTGATGATAGGTTAGGCATTGTGAAGAACAACCAGGGGCGTGTAAATAACATGACAGGTTGGCAAAGACATAATATAACACAATTTTTACCCGTTCATGTTTTGCTTGTATTTTAAATAATTTAGAATAGTTTTAACACGTTGGCTACCAGCGTAACTCCGGCAAGCTGTTGCTGAGGGTGTTAGGAACGACTATATTCGTCAAAGTCGGGGTAACATGCTAGCGTTTATTACTTCTTTGTTATACATTGTAGAACCACAGACTTAATGGCTGGTAGTTTGGGGAAAATACACCTAGACGATAACGTACAAATAATGGATGTATCTTTGTTGTGTTATCTTGCCGGCAGTGTACTCAATTGCACAAGTGGGGCACCCTCTGAACATATACCAACCCATGCAAAAAGCGCACAAGTAAACTCGCACTTCAAAGAGACAATAAAGAATGCTGTCCCAGTGCTGGCGACGAATTTACTCGTCCCCTAATATTTTCCCACCAATTTATTTGACCATTTTGATGATATGAATAAATAGAATTTAAAAAAAGTATTTTTGTACATGTATACTTGTTCTGGCTCACAGGAAGGAACCTAAAAAAAAAAGGGTCTGGCAGTGAACTTGCTTAAGTAAAGATTAATTGATTTAAAATATCACTGAATATTTAATTGAATTATCTTCTAAGCTTTGTCTTATTTCTGTATGTGTGTCGTTTTTTAGTCTGTGGTTTTATAGTTTTATTGTGAACGCACCGCATTCACAAGTGTAGTTTAGTGATGGCGCCAGGACCTGCCGGGGGGGGGGCTAGTGGAGCGAATCGAGTCTCACTTGGCTGGGGGCCAGGGCCCCCGGTGGGGTCCAGGGGGCTTCGCCCCCCCCCCCCTGGAAGCCACGGATATTTGATGAATTAGGGCAAAATTTTATTACTTATTTGATAGGCATCGAGTTACTATAATATGACTTCATGTAGGCTATGTTTTCTAATGTTGAAATCAGCTTCCAAAACCAAAACTTTCGGAATAAAGCAAGAAACGAAGAATATGCAATATAACCATCTAATTTATTTTCAAATCCTCATTCTTGAAAGTGAAATTCTATATTTTGGAAATTTTGCATGAAATCTGTCAACCACGTTGTCATGGTCGAGGTTGCTTCACCTATCACGATGTATTCCAACCATCATGAGGCTATCTGAATGAGCATTTGTCGTAACAGAACGCAAATTATTTTTAATTAGTCTCATTAATTTAATTTTTTTTAAATTCATGGTTTTATTGTGGAAGGCGCACTGCAAATATCCCACCATTACCATTACCATTGAAGGGGGTGGGGTGGGGCTATTGCCCACCCCCCCCCCCCCCCTGCGCCACCACTGGTGTAGTTTCAAATAAAGTCAAAAGTCCCATCTAATACGATAAACATAACACTTGTTAATGCAATAATTATGATAATGATAATGGTTAGATTCAAGTTTATTACATTTTGGTTTTATGTTTTTTGCTCTTCGATGAATCCATATTGTATGTCTAGCTTTATAGACAGTGTCTTTCAATTACCTTAACTATATTGTGTTTGTAGGTTTGTATTGTAGCGGGTGGGTGAAACGAGGACCACAAGGGGCGATACTATCAACACTGAATGATGCCATGGAAACAAGTAAGGTAATTCTGAAAGATATAGAGAAGGAAGTCATTCACAAGTTAAAAGGTCAACACAATATAAAAGAACTTCTAAAAGAAAGAGGTAGTTATATATATTATTATTGTTATTATTGTCTATATCTTTTTTTTGTTATCATGTCAAGTCATTATTATTACCGTTATTATTTCTTCATCGGGTACTAATACTACTACTAATAACTACTGCTAACATTGTTTTTGTTGGTTATTGTTATTACAAAATGAGCATTACATACTTAAATATTATTATATTAATATGTAAATGATTTTTCTTATTAATAAACAGGTAATTTTGCTATTGGTTATCATTTACATTCATATTTTAAATCTTTTTTTTTTTTTACTTTTAGGCGTACAATCTCTCAGTTTTGATGACTGGAAGATAATAGATCAATTAGAAACAGAACGAGGGAATGCGAATGACAGACCAAGAGAAAAAATAACGAGTATACAAGAAATGCTGAAAGTAGTAGAAAAAACTTAAAGGAAGATCATGGACACAATTTTCAATTAAGTATGGTGCTGTAGACAGGGGTAGCACCGGTTGAGGGGCTGGCTGGGCCTGGGCAAAGCCATCGAGGAGGCCTGGTCAGGCTGTCATGGTGGTGTTGAGGTGGGTATGGACTCTGGTGTGAACGATGGGCCATCTGTCATGGGAAAAAAGCTAGCACCACCCCTAACTGTAGGTTGGATGTTAAAGAGTTTCATTATTGACCTGGATCGAAATCATGAAAATGCTAACAAAACAATTTGTCTCACTCACAAGTGAAAATAACTCCCATTCGCTAATCCTCGTATTCAGAAATCAAGGCTGACACGCTGTATCGGCCAACGTTGCCTGACCATCCACGACGATTTTATCGGTGCTTTGTGTGAATGTGTGCATGAACTTCTATATATTGTAATATTACGTATGGCAGTTCGCCATGTAATGCTCAAGTTGTTGTGCCCGATTCTAAATGTATGTTCCGGATGCAAAGACTGGATCTTCACTACGGTATGTAATATTGTAGTGCGAGATGATTTACTTTTAATAACTGAACTGACTACATCTCTTCTGGTTATAATGCAAACGCTTTTATTTACTATTCTACTGCATGATATATACAATATATACAAGTAGGGTTGTGAGACGTAGTGTTTCCTTCAAGGTATCAAGGTATAACTAATACTTTACTTTTCATACAAGCTTGGGGTGTGCTGGACTTTCTCTGATTGGTTGAAAGATATCACCTTATCCTAATCATTTGACTATTACATCATTTTGGGGAGTTTCTATTGGTCAGATAATATAACAACTTTGGGGGTAGAACTTAACTTGTATTTAGTAACGATCTGTCTCTCAATCGAGCTTATTTTATAAATCAAATGCAAGGAGTTGACCACTTGGCTTTTTGTCATGAATTGGCTATTGTCCTGTCAAAGACTTCATATATAATAATTAAGGAGACATTCAACAGGTGTCCACTGAATTAGTGAAGTAATGGGGTAGCAGGCGCGGATTTAGTACACATCTAGATGTGTATAAGAGACAGCCCTTTTGGGAGGTAAAAAAAGAAAAAAAAAAGAGAGAAAAAGAAAAAAATTATGGCCTAGAATGCCTCAAATGTTATGTTCGGGCGTCTAGAACACAAAAATTTTTCGGACCCCCTACGACAGTGTTGTCTCAATCGGCCCAACTTTCGGCCACCCTTCCGGCCCCCCCCCCCTGGACATTTCTGGATCCGCCCCTGGGTAGTGAGGTAAAAGTTCAGTCCAATGGTTTTATTGATTTGGCCCATATTCGTAAGTTATCTTAAATACTATATAACAATATTATTGAATATTTTGTGATTTAACAATTTTATGCAAACATATGAGAATGTTATCTTAATAATATTTTATACTTGATATTATTTAAATCTGTTGATGCAAAAAAAGTAAGTAAAAATCTATTTAGAAACAGCAGATATTTGGTTGGTAGAACCAGATAAACTTTTGTGATTCTTTGAAAAAAAAACCAAATAAAATGATTGAATTGTAAAGTTGTTTCTTTTTTTGGTTTATATTATTCCAACAGTGAGTGGTTTCTCAATGAAAATATGGCAATTATCTCCAATAATAGTAACAGTATGGTTCGTCATAGCTCATCATGGCAACATGATTCACATTAGTGTTTAGATCAAATAATAGATACCTATTCTGCTCCCTGTGGAGTATTTCATAATGTTGCAGATATTAAATCTGAGAATTGGTATTTACTTATTTGTACTCAGTGAAGGAGATGAACACGCAATGTTTTCAAAGTGTCTTGACTAAAAAAAACACTAATGAGTATTGAAACTACTGGACTTCGCCGATCTGTAACATGTTTTTTTGTTGGATAAATAATTATAAAATTTATAAACCGATTCTGTACCTAATGGACCTCATAATAAAAAACTTAACCCTATTTTCAGTAAAGCTCAAGACTCAAAACGGGTAAAAACGATTTTGAAGAAAAAAATGATCACTGGTTACTTAGCCAACCAGCATGAGGCTTACATGACAAGAAAGCTTAATTTATGAGCTACACTTGACCGTTCACCGGGCCCAAAGCTCAGCGATCTATGGTTGCCGAGTTTGTAATGCATACGTACGTATCGTGTACTAAAAACATTTTTTCCCATATAAAAGCATAAGATAAATGATCACTCAATGTTGTAATAATATTATATATATAATAATAATAATAATATTTTAGCATTTATATAGCGCTCTTTACCGGGGTCTCATAGCCCCATAAAAAAAATTATTAGTTTATCACCCTATCAAAGAATAAAAACTGATGAGGGAGGGGGGGTTTTTTTTTTCTCTCTCTTTTTGCCTGTCTCTTATACACATCTGAGTTGACCACTTGGCTTTTTGTCATGAATTGGCTATTAGAGACATATATAAAAAGTCATTAGAATAGAATCAAATTTATATTTAAAAAATGTTTTTGTTGTACCAGTAAGCATATTTGCAAGAAACCCTGAGCTTTTCAAGTGAAAAAAAAGATGGAAAAAGGACTGTTTGAAATGAAAATATATGTTGATTGAAAAAAAAAAAAATCAGATTTTCCCCAAAAGTGATGAGGGAGCGGGTGATAAACTAATAAATTTTTTTTATGGGACCTAAACAATCTACATTGTCTGTACAATATTATGCTAAACATTTACAGAGTGGACTTCCTTATGTTGTGGTTATATCAGACTGTTAATATTATTATTAAAGAAGTCCATTCAACAAACAACATAAAACATCGGACCCACAAATATCAAAGTTATTAGGTTAAAGTTCTTATGTCGGTGCATGCATAAAATGTAATTTCCTAAAATTTGGAATCTGAGATTGACAGACAAAATTCTCTATACTATATACACTAATTTAACGAGTAGACTTATATATGTATATTGAGGTACGCAAAGTTTAGTAGGTTAACATTTTAAAGGAGAGAACTTCCTTATGGTCATATTAGACTGTAATAATAGGACTATCATTAAAAACCATTCAACATAAAACGTATCAAAATATTAACTTGAACTTTCTACTTCGGTGCATGAACGTAATTTTGGGATATATGAGATTAATATAACATTTGAGAATGTACTGAATATAAAATCTTAAATATTTTACATTTAATCAGCGATCTATCAGAAATACGGGGATTGGTTATATACCGGTACTAAAACTGGGATCCAACAGGCAGTGAATATTCCATTTTGATTTAGTGTAGATGTTTTTGACATATTTTTATTTTATTTGAATTCTTTTTATTTTGTATGATTCGTATGTTATATTTTCCACAGACAGATAAATGAATGCCTGAACTGATACTTTATGGGTTTCAGATTACTTTCTATACAAAACAGATATCATAAATCATCTATTGTCCGACTGTGTGCATTGAACATTTGACGACGACGATAATGTCTCCAAATACCCAAACGTAACTTAGGCTACGGGCCTCGCTTGACACTTCACATAAAAGGGCTTGTTAATTAATCTTGCACAGCTTCCTCCTCATCATCATAATCTTCTTCATCATCATAATTATTAATTGTCTATAGCAAAGTAGGGAAAAACTATGAATTAAAAGTGTATTCAATAATAGACGCCTCATAATGCACGAAGTGTATTTAAAAGAATCTAGAAAACAAAAATTTTCGAATATCTAAAATTTATCTTCCAGCCACAAAACAAGCTAGCTCTCTTCTCATGACTCTCCCAATATGGGAACCCACCTGTGCGAAAGCCAGGGTAAACTCTGGATCCGCGCTTGTCATGTATTTAATGCTTAAAAAAGGTATATTTACAGTATATTTATTTATAGAAAATAATGTTGCATACTAGAACTATCAGGAATATATATACAGATAAAGGCTCCCGAGGGGGCATAAAAAAACCGCTTATAACTCAAATAGCACGCATCATCTGGCACTTTTAGCAGCGTGTGCAAACGACGCATTCGCTGTAACAATGAAGCAGCTTTATTTGTTTGGGTTTTTTTTTAATTTCCAGACGGCTTCGCGGCCCTAAAAAATGTTTCGCGGCCCAACTTTGGGCCGCGGACCATAGTTTGCGGAACGTCGCAGTACAGTATTGTAATTGCGGTTGATTTGCCAATACAATTATACGATGCAAGTACGATGATGATACGGCATTCACCCGAACTTTAGCCTTAATTAAAACACTGGTTAAACATTCAAGACGATAGATTGATTAAGTCGTCTTTATGTTATTTTTGTCATAGCTATGATGTTTGATGTATGTTCGTATAACAACTGTGTACAGACCTCCAAATACGCCTGCAATTTTTTATTGAAAATTTTGAAAACTTTTTAAATACTTATTGTGTTGCAAGAGACTTAATAATTTTGGGTGACTTTAATATTGATTTTTTGAAATCCCACTCAAATCGCAACAATCTACAGGATAAAATGGATCTCTTTCGTCTTACTCAAATAGTGCCTTCTCCAACTCGCACCACTGACGACGGTCAATCTTTGATTGATCTGATCCTGACAACAAATACTCGCCTGCACCAAAACACTTTTGTAATTCAATCTTTTCTTAGCGATCATGATTTTATTTTTACCTCACTGAAACTTAAACCATATAAAAATGAACATGACCAAAGAACATTTCGTAACTTTCGCAATTTTAATGAAGAACAATTTCTACAAGATGTAGATAAACTACCTTGGTCAACTATCACACAGATAAGCGATGTTGA
>NW_022690319.1:116577-120711 GCF_011630105.1 Anneissia japonica | reverse complement strand
CGCTTAAGAATCCCGCCCCCATTTTACCGATGATCACAAGTAAATCAATGGTTAGAGACACATATATAAAAAGTCATTAGAATGGAATCCAATTTATATTTAAAAAATGTTTTTGTTGTACCAGTAAGCATATTTGCAAGAAACCCTGAGCTTTTCAAGTGAAAAAAGATGGAAAAGGACTGTCTGAAATGAAAATATATGTTGATTGAAAAAAAAATAAAATAAAAAAATAAGATTTTCCCCAAAAGTGATGAGGGAGCGGGTGATAAACTAATAATTTTTTTATGGGACCTAAACAATCTACATTGTCTGTACAATATTATGCTATACATTTACAGAGTGGACTTCCTTATGTTGTGGTTTTATCAGACTGTAATATTATTATTAAAGAAGTCCATTCAACAAACAACATAAAACATAGACCTACAAATATCAAAGTTATTAGGTTAAAGTTCTCATGTTGGTGCATGCATAAAACGTAATTTCCTAAAATTTGGAATCTGAGATTGACAGACAAAATTCTCTATACTATATATACACTAATTTAACGAGTAGACTTATATATGTATATTGAGATACGCAAAGTTTAGTAGGTTAAAATTTTAAAGGAGAGGACTTCGTTGTGGTCATATTAGACTGTAATAATAGGACTATCATTAAAAACCATTCAACATAAAACAGTATCAAAATTATTAAGTTAAACTTTCTACTTCGGTGCATGAACGTCAATTTGGGATATATGAGATTAATATAACATTTGAGAATGTACTGAATATAAAATCTTAAATATTTTACATTTTAATCAGCGATCTATCAGAAATACGGGGATTGGTTATATACCGGTACTAAACCTGGGATCCAACAGGCAGTGAATATTCCATTTTGATTTAGTGTAGATGTTTTTGACATATTTTTATTTTATTTGAATTCTTTTTATTTTGTATGATTCGTATGTTATATTTTCCACAGACAGACAGATAAATGAATGCCTGAACTGATATTTTATGTGTTTCATATTACTTTCTATACAAAACAGATTAAATCATCTATTGTCCGACTGTGTGCATCGAACATTTGACGACGACAATGTCTCCAAATTCCCAACCGTAACTTAGGCTACGGGCCTCGTTTGACACTTCACATCAAAGGGCCTGTTAATTAATCTTGCACAGCTTCCTCCTCCTCATCATCATCTTCTTCATCATCATAATTATTAATTATTCATAGCAAAGTAGCGAAAAACTATGAATTCAGAGTGTATTCAATAATATACGCCCCATAATGCACGAAGTGTATTTCAAAGCACCTAGAAAACAAAAACTTCCGAATATCTAAAATTTATCTTCCAGCGACAAAACAAACAGTAGATCTCTTCCCATGACCCTCCCAATATGAGAACCCATCTGTGCGATAGCCAGGGTAAAATCTGGATCCACGCTTGACATGTATTTAATGCTTAAAAAGGGTATATTTACAGTATATTTATTTATATAAAATAATGTTGCATACTAGAACTATCAGGAATAAATATACAGATAAAGGCTCCCGAGGGGGCATAGACACAAACACCGCTTATAATAGCACCGTATCATCTGGCACGTTAGCAGCGCGTGCAAGCGACGCATTCGCTGTAACAATGAAGCGGCTTTATTAAAAACCATTTTCTCCATGATGAAACGTCTCTGTTATTTCTTTTTTCAATTTCCAGACGGCTTCCCGGCCCTCCAAAAATGTTTTGCGGCCCAAATTTGGGCCGCGGACCATAGTTTGCGGAACGTCGTTTTAGAGCTCGGGATGTTTGCATACAAAACGAGAGGATTATGAATATCAAAATCATCTTTTTTACTAGCAAGGCATAAGTAAAGATCATCTCATCAACAGAGAAAACCTTTATATAAGCATCATAAGTAACAGCAGTGTTTGCAACATGAGTGCAGAAATGTTAGTGATACCTGCCAGGGAACAGTAAATTACTGTACTTAACTGTTCCCTGGTGATACGCATGTCTTGTTAAGTTAGTTAGGTAATTAAGACGTAGGTCAGGCTCTATAATAAAGACAAATCACATACTGGTACTCTCTCTTCTTGACAAAACGTCATTAACATACCATGCAGAGAATGATCAACAGGGTTTGTAATTAATATTATAAAATATCGATTTTGGATTTCAATTTAAGAAAAGTATTCCAGTGACGAAATGTGAAATGGTACTTTGATATTTATCAGCCTACGCATATATAATCAGCTGCGACCGATTGATATATTTCCACACAACCGTCTTCTCGACCGTTTAATAAGTGTCTCTTTCTAATATCAGAGAGTCGACTTTGGTTAAGCCTGACATGACAACAGAGAAATGCTAAATAGGTAGTGAGATAATGGTCAGATAACGCATGTGACTGCTACTCCTTAATGGATAGTTAATTGCTTATTAAATATTCACTTATACCACCTTATACATTCTTATGCATTAATGTATTGGATAGGTGATAACATTGTTTTAAGCATGAGTAATCTGAGAATAAACAGTGATACGAACTGTTTGCTTTAAAAAGCTGGTTAGAAAATAAATCTATGAGAAGGTTCTTGCACCCCACTTGCCATGGAATTTCTAGTTCTTTTAGGAGGGGGAGAGAAATTCCCTTCTCCCGGTCGCAGGCCGGACTCCCGTCGTCCATCGTCCAACGCCACGACGAGGTCGTCGGACCAAACATATTAATTTGCCTATCCAAAACGTTATTTTGACTGCCAGTTCCTAATATTGTGGTCTAGAGCACAATGATCCACACTAAGCAAACAAACTCGCCCCATGGACCCTACCAGCAATGTTTATTCCGAACATGGGCATCGATCGGTGAGGACTGGGGACACGTTCCCCACTTTTTAAAGTGGGGGAGGGGAGGGGAACATTATATCAACCCCCCCCCCCCAATGCCGTAGCCAGGATTTTGCGGGACAATATCAGGGTGGACCTACTTCATGCATAAATTCAAACAATGTGGACCCATTTCGCAAAAATATGAAACATCTGGACCCATTTTCTTAAATTTTACCCATTTTAAGCTAAATAAAAGAAATATGGACCAATTTTTCAAAAAGTGGACCCATTGTACGCATAAAATTACATAATTTGGACCCATTTTTAAAAATATGGACCCATTCTTTGTGACCGATTAGAAAAATTGTGTGGGGCTGTCCCAACTGTCCCATAGCTGGCTACGGCATTGCTAACTAGACCTAATGTGTTGTGTGCTTCTTATCTCCATGGTTCTGTTTTATCGTAAATTAGACGGTAGTATTTCCACTCACAATATTGTAGTCGCAATACTACTTGCACAATAGTGAAATTCAAAAAGAGGAGAAAAGCCTGCGGAAAATTTTCTTGATTGGTTTTAAAAGTAGGCCTACTGTATGCAAAGAGACTAAATTAGAGTGACTGCCATGGTTTGGAACTATTGTAAAGTATGTACGTCAGTTCCGTAAAACAATGAATTTGACGTGTGGAACAGAGGTGGGCATAGTCCCCCCCCCCTCACCCCGTCGGGGAAGACGAGTAGATAACTTTTCATCCCAATAATAATAATAATAATAATAATAATAATAATAATAATAATAATAATAATAATAATAATAATAATAATAATAATAATAATAATAATAAATAAATAAATAATAATAATAATATTAATAATAGGCCTAATAATAGTTCAATTAGACTAATTAAAAATAATTTGAGTTCTGTTATGACAAATTCTCATCGTGATAGAGGAAGCAACCACGACCTTGATAGCGTTGACAAATGCAAAATTTCCAAAATGTAGAACTTCACTTTCAAGAATGAGGATCTGAAAATAAATTAGATGGTTACATTGCATACACTTTGTTTCTTGTTTTATTCAAAATGTTTTGGTTTTGGAAGCTAATTTCGACATTAGAAAACATAGCCTACATGAAGTCATATTATAGTAGCTCGATGCCTATCAAATAAGTAATAAAAATTCGCCATAATTCGTCAAATATCGGTGGCTTCGCCCCCTGGACCCCCACCGGGGCCCTAGGCGGCCCCCTGGCCACCAGCCAAGTGAGACTGGATTCGCTCCACTAGCACCCCCCCCCCCCCCCCCCCCCCCGCCC
>NW_022690319.1:111482-116514 GCF_011630105.1 Anneissia japonica | reverse complement strand
TGATCCAACTAGTCGGGCCGACGTCTTTCCAACAAGCTGAATCCACGTTGGGCCGATGGAAAAACGGCCGTCGCGCCAACCTTTGTGTAAGTACGTTGTGCCAACGTAATTTTTTGACCTTCAACCAACGTCGGGTCAACGTCGCTTGCTAGCTGGGTTGTTTCTTGTTTTATTCAAAATGTTTTGGTTTTGGAAGCTAATTTCGACATTAGAAAACATAGCCTACATGAAGTCATATTATAGTAGCTCGACGATGCCTATCAAATAAGTAATAAAAATTCGCCATAATTCGTCAAATATCCGTGGCTTCGCCCCCTGGACCCCACCGGAGGCCCTAGGCGGCCCCCTGGCCACCAGCCAAGTGAGACTCGATTCGCTCCACTAGCCCCCCCCCCCCGTCGGGGCCTTTAGCCCGTCCGTCGGGCAGGTCCTGGCGCCATCACGGGTGTGGAGCGAGATTCCCAAAGCGGAGTTTTGATAGTTTTCAATTGTGTAGAAAGTGCCGACTGGTAAAACGTAAGAAAGTTCCGACTGGTGAAACGTAAGAAAGTTAGAGTGATGAATAAGAAATGACAAGAAGAGAAAAGCAAAATGTAGTTAGAAAATGGAGGAACTTCATATCACAAAAAGCTCAGACGAGACTTTAAAATAATTAGACCCAATAGAGACACAGTTTGTTAGGTATTTTGCTCACGCGTCTACAGCATAATTTTGACATTTTTCATCCTGTCAAAAGTTCCCTCGCTCTTCAAACTGCTACTTACAGCAAACGAAAAAATATAGACTATGTTAATACCTTAAGTTCTTGTCGATTACAAAATATAGTGTGTTTTGTCGATACAGTGTTACAAGAATAAAATATCACTGGGACATTGCTTCTTCAAGAAATACAAACAACTTCAGTTGCAAATCGACGCTGCCCCAAAAATCTTAGGTTCTCTGCTCTTTGCCTTTAGAAAATATGCCCGGCAGACACTGTCTTTAAGTGCAACTCCGTGGAGATACACCAACATAAACCCCAATGCCCATCAACCAACAGTGACCACCGGCTTACATACCAAGATAATCTTGTGATAACACAAGTTTGACATTGATCATACGTGGTCATACGTTGCTTGAAGGCTGTCTAGAAATACAGTGAACTCTACTGATCGACCGTCGATTAGTCCTGTAGTAACGATAACGACGTAACATATCGGCAGCAGTTTGACGAAAACTAGCATTAGTAGAGTAGATGATCACATTCCACCAGCTGTTTGATAGTGCCAGCCATGTTATAATAAACTCGATGGACGGTCCTAAGTCTTGTTCCTCGATGATCGTATAGATATTACAGCCGACGAAAGGACCCCAGGCAAAGTTAAACGCCATCCAGACATAGAAGAAGGTTCGAAGTGCTTTGCTATCCTTTAGAGAGATCAAATTGCGACGGAATATTTGATCAGGACAATCGGTTGGCACTGCCTGATGATCACTTCTGGCGATATTTTTTGAATGGCAGAATGATATCCAAAAAAGACGTGAATAAATAAAGAAGATCGTTAATGACGGAATTACTACGAATATCAGACTTGATGTCAGAATTGGAACTTTTTCGTTGTAATTATTCCAGCTTATTGTGCAACCGTAAACGAAGTCATGGTATTCGACAAAAGGACCCCATACATATGAACATCCAAGCATGTAAACTAAACAGAAAACCCAGCTGATGGCCGCCATTTTCTTAGCCCGTTCAGATGTCAAAATACTGTGATATCGAAGGGGTCTAGTGATCGCGATGTATCGGTCCATGCTGATCAGAAACAAGGAAGATATCGATACAGCACAGAAAACGTTCACTGTACAGCCCACCACTGTGCATATTGGTTGACCTAGCGGCCACTGGTTGGCAATCACAGAGGCCAAACCAAATGGCTCGCAGACGATGCCGACGCAGAGGTCTGCCACTGTTAGCGAATTCAAGAAAATGCGGGTGACACTGCTGATATGGGTGTTGTTCTTAATAATTGCCATGTTCAAAATGTTAGTGGCAACAGTGAGGAGGATTGTGCAGGAAATAAACATTGCGATCAGACACTGTTTCCATACCAGTGAATCTTGGTTCGGTTCACACTCGTCCATTGTCACAATGCCCGTCTTATTTATTGGAACATTTTTCTGACACATAACGGAGATCCAATCATTAAAGCCCCTTGGAAACAGAAGGTAGATATCCGTACACACCTACATTTGCCATTCTATTACGCATGCGAATTTCGGTTGACATCCGTACACACCTACATTGGCGATTCTAATACGAATACGAGTCTCGGTTTAATAATTTGTACTTACTCAGTACAGGTGATATTACGTCATCAAAATAATATTCTAGAGGGGGTATTTCGATATGTTACGCAAACGTCGGTACTATTGTCTTAACCAATACAATACAATTTATTGCCATAAAACTATTGACAGTAATAGAGATAAAAATTTAGGCTACTAAGTTTACCCCAGTAAAGTCTTTTAATAAACCTGTCACATCTGGTTCTAAACACCCGATTCTACCTACAGTAAATGACCTGAAACTCATCATTTAGAATCGGTTGTTCTAGAATACCGGCTCTCCAGTCATGGTCAGTTCAAACAGATTGCTCCTGTGCGTTTCCTCGCTAATCCCATCAATACAAGATCTCTATCTGACCAATACCTTCAGGGCTGTTTGCGGTTGTCTAAAAGTAGCAGTGCTCGTTATGGGTGAAAATAAGGTTCCGTAGAAGACTGCGCTGGTGATTAGAATTTTTCCTCGGTTTCCACGGTAAATTCGGAAATTATTCAGAGGCACACATTTTGGATGTCCTTTTATTTCACAGTGGTGATATTGGTTGCTGTCAAAGATGAGGGTAAAAAGAAAGAAAAAAATACATTGCTTTGATTGTATTTATTTGTATTACAATTGTGCCGTCCATAGGCCTAATTTATGTCCTATACTCGATGAATTAATCAATCAATCAATCCATCATTTCATTCATCACCCACATACAGTAGGGCCTATGTAAAATAGCAATAAAATTAAAATAATAAATAAAACCCTAATTATTACCGTGACTCAGGATCAGGGGACGCGCACTGTTCATCAATGCTATTGCCAGGACAACCAAATGTACAATGCTATACCATACATATCCTTTCTTAAAATATAAATTCTGGAGATATTATAACAATTGAGATTGCAAGTTATACTATTTCAGTGCAATCGTTTTACTGCGTATGCAGCCATGCAGCCGATTCGACCGACCAATCAGTATCAAAGAAAGCTGTTGGCGAGCGTGTGTAGCGATTGTATGGCAACCAAACGTGATGCTCCTTTAGCTTAATTGTTTCCATAGAATCGCTACACAGTCGCTACAACGTTTTCACTGCAATCCTTGAACTGTGTAGCTGACCCCGACGCAATCGGAACGCTCCTTGATTCAACTAAACAATCAGCGTCGCCAAAAGTCGGCGATACGCGTAGCGATTTTTATGAAAACCAGGGGCCAGATTTATCAAACTATAAAATCAGCTTAAATTCATCTTAAGTTCATTTTTGTGCTTAAGTCAAATTTATCCATATTGTTTAGCTTAAAAGTTGCTTAAAATTAGAATGTCGATTGTACGTTGGCGCCATCTAAGACGATTTTAAAGCCAAGACTTCGCTAAGATTGGGTAAATAAATCAGCTTAAGATATTTATTAGGGACATCTTAACTTTTTTGACTTAAGACATTGCTAAGCTGATATTGATAAATCCCGGGCCAGGCCTTATGCTGCGTTCATTAGAACTTGTGAAAACAGATTTCACAACTTGTAACATGCGAGTACACAAGAAGAGTGCATTCATTTGACGAACGCTAAATAGCTGCTATCACTTTTGCAATGTGTTCGGAAATCAAACATACACAAAAACTTTTTTTTAATCTGAAATAATAGGCCCCTATTACTTAAAATAATTGCAATAAATATGTTGGGTTGCAAATAAAACATACAAACAACATTCTTTTTTTTTTATCTGAAATAATATTACTTAAAAAACAAATTGCTATTAATACCTATGCTCGTTGTGCATAGTTTGTGTTACATCCGCCATTTTTTACACTGCTTGTGCAAATCGAGGAAGAAAATTCTACTCGAGTTCTCACCAACGAGATGAACGCGTTTCACAAGTGAACTGGGAAACACCGACATCACAAGTTCTAATGAACGCAGCATTACATCACACACACACACACACACACACACACATACACACACACACACACACACACACAGGATTCACGATTTTTTGCTACAATAGGACAAGATTTTTCAACTTTTAAAAATCGTGCTCTACCGTAGCAAACATCTTGAATATGTAAAAGAGATTAAAGCTAACTTAAATGGTAATTTAACCGTGTTTGAATAGCACCTCCTTGTATGAACCAACCAAGTAGCTACATTGGAAACTTTTGTATTCCAAACTTCGTTGAGTAGATGTAAACACTTAAAGGTTTCACTATTCAGTAACAAAAGTCAGAGAAGACTCGAGTGTTGATGTAAACTTTGAACCTGTAAAAACCAAATAAACCGAAATCTCCTTTACCCCCCTGTGCGTGACTGAATGCGTCTATTGAACTCCTTGTGTGGTGAAGATTTTTACGATACCACCAGTAGATATGCATTCTTTTTTTATGTCATAGTTTTGTTTGTATTTTTATAAAGCAAACGTCCTAATAGTTTTTTGGCTACCACAAGATGGGATTCAGTTCGTTGTTTTTGGTAATGAGAACAGATTTGGACGTGGGGTTGAGATAGTAGAATGAGGCACGTGCGGATTAGTGAGACCGTATCTTTTGTTATTGTGAATACCTGGGTCCTTTTAAGTATTGCTTTTAGAGTTAGACCCACTGCTTTTGTCCATTATTGTAATGAGAATTCCACAGCTTATTGCTACGATTACAATGCCTAAAAAAAATACGAGAAAACGAATAAGCCAATTATTTGTGTATAATGATGGCAACATGATATGATGATGA